>NW_018251236.1:26565-27201 GCF_001263595.1 Phalaenopsis equestris | reverse complement strand
TTTAAATTTTGCTAAGAAGAATAATTGGCAGTGGATTGTTGCTGAAGTTGACTCCTCCCTGCTGGTGGAGTTACTCAATTATAAGATGTCTTCCTCTTCGCATACCAATCAATGGATCCACAGAATTAAAAAGCTCAGCACTGAAAGTAAGATTCATTTTGCATTTGTGTATAGGGAAGCTAATAGACCTGCAAATTTCCTAGCTATGGAAGGTGCTAATGCTGATCATCCTGAGGTGTCCACAACCCTCTCCCCCTCCCTACACTTACTAACTCAGGGAGACAAGCTTCAAATTACTTACCTAGGAGTGCAAAAATGATTGTTGGGATTGTGGTTTTGGCCTTGAACAGTCATGTCCTGTGGCTGAGTTTGTGTCACCTCTTGCTTTTGGGAGCTCAGATGTTTAGTTTTGCTAGGGGGTTGTTTTGTAAATATATATATATACAATGTTTTGTTTTCTCCCTTTTGTTTTGAGTTGAGTCTGTTTGTGGATGGGTCACCTTTATGAGTGAGTTATATGTTCATTTTGGTTTTTTTTAGGTAGGGGACCCCTCCAAATTTTGTATTTGTTTTCTTTTGGATCAACATGCAAGGAGTCGAATAATGCTCCTTTCCCCAAAATATATATATATATAT
>NW_018251236.1:0-26513 GCF_001263595.1 Phalaenopsis equestris | reverse complement strand
AGAATTGGTAGATATATATATATAATAATAATAATCATCATGAAAATTCAAAAGGAAATTTTGCTTTATTGTCATCTTCTGCCACAAATCGATCGTTTCTACATTCCCTTGGGTTTGATTCCTTCTCTCTCAATTTTGTAGAGTTTCACATATCTTGACATTCTTCCAACACTCTCAATTCGGGGTCAGTACCTAAATTTTGATTCCCTCCTATCGAGGTAGGTACCCAAATTCTGATTCTCTTTTCAAGGTTGATACCTAAATTTCAACTCTCATTTCGAGGCATTTCGAGGCCAGTACCTAAATTCTGATTCCCTCCCTTTGAGGTTGGTAGCTAAATTTCGATTCTCTTTTGGAGATTGATACCTAAATTTCAAATCACATTTCGGGGTCAGTACCTAAATTTTGTTTCCCTCTCTTCGAGGTTGGTACCTAAATTCTGATTCTCTTTTGGAGGTTGATACCTAACTTTCAACTCTCATTTTGGGGTCAGTACCTAAATTCTGATTCCCTCCCTTCAAGATCGGTACCTAAATTCTGATTCTCTTTTCGAGGTTGATACCTAAATTTCAACTCTCATTTCAGGGTCAGTATCTAAGTTCTGATTCCCTCCCTTCAAGTTTGGTACCTAAATTTCAATTCTCTTTTCAAAGTTGATAGCTAAATTTCAACTCTCATTCCTTCCCTTCAAGGTCGGCACCAAAATTTCGATTCTCTTTTCGAGATTGATACCTAAATTTCAACTCTCATTTCGTAGTCAGTACCTAAATTCTGATTCCCTCCCTTCGTGGTCGGTACCTAAATTCTGATTCTCTTTTCGAGGTTGATACCAAAATTTCAACTCTCATTTCGGGGTCAGTAACTAAATTCTGACTCCCTCCCTTCGAGGTCGGTACCTAAATTTTGATTATCTTTTCGAGGTTGAGACCTCAATTTCAACTCTCATTTTGGGGTCAGTACCTAAATTCTGATTCCCTCCCTTCGAGGTCGGTACCTAAATTCTGATTCTCTTTTCGTGGTTGATATCAAAATTTCAACTCTCATTTCGGGATCAGTACCTAAATTCTAATTCCCTCCCTTCAAGGTTGGAACCTAAATTCTGATTCTCTTTTCGAGGTTGATACCTAAAATCAACTCTCATTTCAGGGACAGTACCTAAACTCTGATTCCCTCCCTTTGAGGTTGGTACCTAAATTATAATTCTCTTTCAAGGTTGATACCTTAATTTCAACTCTCATTTTGGGGTCAGTACCTAAATTCTGATTCCCTCCCTTCAAGGTAAGTACCTAAATTTTGATTCACTTCTTGAGGTTGATACCTAAATTTCAACTCTCATTTCGGGGTCAGTACCTAAATTCTGATTCCCTCCCTTCGACGTTGGTACCTAAATTATGATTCTCTTTTCGATAGTGATACTCAAATTTGAATTCTCATTTTGAGCTCAGTGCGTAAATTTTGATTCCCCTCAATCAGCCTTGGGTTGGATGTGAGTCCCAGTGCTTTCCTCCCCAATGTAGCAAACATATTTTCCTTGTCACTACTTAAGTTGGATGTGAGTCCCAGTGCCTTCCTTCTTATTATGACATATATTCTTCTGTCGCCTCATAGCTCGGATATAACTTCTCTAGTGGTATCTCGAGTTGAAATAATCTTCCTGCTTCACTTATTACTCTACATTTATTCAGATAAGGTTTAATCTTGATTCTTCTTCCACACATTCTTTGATATTATTGTCCAATCTTGAATTTTTCCTTTGCACGTATTTCAAAAATCATTTAAAAATTGAAATCACACAACAACTTGAAAATTCATATACCCATTCCCAGCAAGAATCCTACTCCACCTCAATTCGAGCTTGACATTTGATTTGTCCCAAGTATGGTTACTTGGACATTCTTGAGGAATCGGGTTGATCATTTTGGTCAACGCCAATAGGCACGTCGTGCTTGTGCAGCACACCACACCTATTGGGGGTCCATTTGTTGACCTCATTTTGAGGTCTTCCATTCTCTAAATACCCTAGGATCTAGCCTTAAGATTTCCCTATTTTGACTCTCTTAGAGGACTAGATTGGGACCCGCGCCCCTTAAAAATTCAAGTCAATTCTTCTCTCTTTGCAGTTTCATATGGACAATTTTAGATCCTCAATATTTGAATGAGTTGATTGAAAAGCTGATATATTCGAACTCCTATAGAAATTTGAAAGACATAAGGAACCCTGTGAATTGTACGACATTTGAATTGCCACTGCGAGCATCATATTTGACAATGGTTGTTTCTTATGCGAGGACCAGTCAATTTTTTTTATCTTACTCGTTAAGCAGCTTCGATCGGATCAAAATATCATTTGACGCAGCGCACGCGAATTGAAGTTCATTTGGCTCGATTGTCAATGAATTTATCCAAATGGCTTCGAATGAAGAAACAGACCGTGCCGTTGCGTCCGGGGCGTCAATTTTAGCTAGAAGACACCCATTTTGTTAGGACAACATGCACGAGTAAATCACACGAAATTCATTTTTTTTTAACATTATCTTTAACAGAAAAGAAAAAAAATGTATTTGATAAAGAAGTTTTCTTTTATATAAAAGATATTTTATAAATCTACTTTTTTTAAACATTTCTAACATGCGCTCCCCTTTCTTTTTGGGACCGAAATATGCCCTAGCCCTTTGTTCTTCTCTGTCAAGCGATGTCCTTATTTCCAGTTTCTCGTTCACCGTATTCCTCCCCGGTGGCGGCTTACCTTATCCTCCAAATATAACTACCATTCACTTTCTTGTAATGGATTTTCCTGCCTAAACGAGTCAGGTAACCTCTTCGTTCTTGAGTTTGGACATTCTCTTTGCCCTTTGAGGTGTTTCTCGTCATCTCCCTTTTTTTCTCACCGTCGGTGAGCCCCGGCACTCCCGATGGCTATAAATACCCCTTTGGGGGAAGCATTTTGTGTGTTGATTTTTTTTCTGAAGATTTCAAGGAGACATAGTTTGAGAGCTCATTCTCTGTTGGGAGCTTCTATTTTGGGGTTTTCTTATTCTTCTCATTCTTGAGTTAACAAGAAGTTGTGGTCAGATTCCATTTACTCCTAGAATCTGATTATGGAAATTAATGAAATATATAGAAATTTCAACATTTTCCATCTATCAATTATACTTGATGATTTGGAGTAGTTACCCTCTTTAACACCATGGAGTTTCTTTCAAATTAGCTTGGAATTTTGAGTCAGTTTTTGGATTAGCTTCCCATGTGATATCCTCTTTTGGCTTATAGGATTGATAGTTCAATTGAAATTAATATGTTACTTTGACTATTACTTGGCTGAAGAAATAAGGCTCTCTTATGAATATCTCTTCTATGGTTGTCTTTGTTTCTTCATGTTGAATGGTAATTCAACAGGTTTGCCTCACATTGAGATTATCACTGCATTTGGGATTTGTGTTGATAGCTCAATCCTTTTTGCTCATCTTGCTGCCCCTATTCAAACACATGCTTAGAGTTTTTTTTAATGCTTTGAGGAGTGAGTTTTGGTGACTTGGTTTTGTTTCCTGTCACCTTATTCAAGAACACCTATTCAGATTTTTTTTTAGATTAAAACTCTCTTTGATGCATGAATTTTAATAATTTATAGGATGTTTAGCCTTTAAGCTGCAATTTCTCTTTGCTGGAAAGATATAATGAGATCTCAGGAAAATATTTGAGCTCTTTTGACTACTATTTTCTCGCTGCATCGCTTTAACATAGTGATCCTTGGATTTATATCATTCATAGGGGATTCTATTTCAATCTCCTTGGTTGGGCATTTGGTTTGGCTTGATTTTGGAGGCTTTGTTTTAATCTTCTCGATTATTCTCTTTTTTGAAATGAAAATATGTGGATTCATTTAATTTTGAGAGTTTGGTATCATGCTTCATGTTGTCCCTTTACTCAAGTATCATCCATTGGAGTATTTTGGTGCTTTTGAATATCAACTTGGGGCTTGATTTTGCTTCTTCTTGGTAGTTCGGCTTAGCCCTTAAGCTGGGCTCAGTTCTGCTTCGTGCTGCTCCCTTCATTTGAACTTAAATATTGAAAATGTTTAATTATTTGGGTAGCTATTTGGTGGCTCGGCTTTGGCTTGGTGGTGGCTCGTTCTTTTGGTCATTTGCTGGGCTCAATATAGCTCTATGTTGGGTTTGGTTTAGCTTAAAATTAAGCTCAATTTTTGTGGAAATTTTATTATACTCTTACTCCTTGCTAGGCTCGGTTCTAGTTTGGTTGTGGCTTGACCGTTGGTCATTTTCTGGATTTGCTTACTGTTGCTGGTTTGGTTGTGGCTTGACCTTTGGTCATTTTCTGGATTTGCTTACTGTTCATTTTCTTAATTACACAGGCTTTATACGAAAGATTTTTGAGCTGTTTAGCTCTGAGGGCTGTGGTTTCCTTGCTGAATCGATTTGATGTTCATATTTTAAAAAAGGGTCAGAGGCTTTACTTTATGCTTCTCTATTGGTTCTCGTACTTGAGACATATTAAAGTGGCTTCTATTTGATTTTGGGGCTCTTAGAAATTAGATTTTGATGGCTAGATTTTGATTCTTACCATTGTTAATGACTTGGTTCAATTGTAAGCCTTGCAGTATTTCGGTTTTCAGCTTTTGATGATGAGTCAGTTCAGCTCTAAGCTCTGTAATAGCTCGGTTTTGTCTCTTGATGATGGCTTAGTCTTGTTCTTTAGTTTAATATTCACATAGTTTAATTTTGAGCCTTTATAAGTTTCAGTTCACTCATTAATGGCTGGATTCACATAGTTTAATTTTGAGCCTTTATAAGTTTCTGTTCACTCATTAATGGCTTGGGTTTAGTTCGTTTGTCGAGCTTAAGTTTATTTGATAATGCTATAAATTTTACATTCCATGTTGAATTGTATTTCATTTAATAAAATTTGCTTTAACTCCATTGTTAGCTTTGGTTCATTTTACTTTTCGAGAAGCAAAAAATATGTATATGTTTCTTTCAATTCTTTACTATAAAAAAATTCTAAAATTTCATAAGATAAGCATATAAAATATTGAGGTGGCCTATTAGTTCGAGACGAGGGGCAACAGGCAATGATGCAAAGAACCATTGATCAGCTTCTCTTATAGCTAAAAATAAAAAAAAATCCATATTCAATTAGTGAGATGCCCTTTCACCCCTTGAGTCATTGATAGCTCTAACCTTTTTCAAGAGGTTCGGAGTCAAGAGTTGGGTAGCCACAAAAGAACAGATACTACAAACACTCCACAGATACTACATTTATGAAAGAACGGATACTACAAGTTTTACCTAGGTATTACACTTGCACAAGAAATAGATACTACACTCACGTACTCACTATACAATTCATACACTACACTACGAATAACATAATGCACCTCAGATATTATACCACAAAAACTACACACTACGCCTTACACGACAGATACTACATTTCACGTATAGGTGCACTACACTTTGATGAGTTCAGATACTACATTTCACGTATAGTTGCACTACATTTTGATGATTTCAGATATTACATTTCACATATAGGTGCACTACACTTTGAGGAGTTCAGATACTACTCTCTTCACACATCCTTTAAACAATAGGGTCTAGGGTTGTCTGATTATAGGGATGATTTGTTGGTGGCCTCTAGTTGATATTGATAAGTTGACTTCGATATATCGGTTGCCTGTGGGATCGAGATAAAAGAGAAAAAGAGGTCTAGTCCGAGCCTAAAACCAAATTAAAAGCTAATATTTCACTTTAAAGTTTTATATGCTCATCACTTAACCTTTCTTTTATTATTTACAAATATTTTTCTAATCCCTTTTATATTATGCAATTGTAATATATTTTGTAGCATCACTAGACTTAATCAGGTACACTTAGTTGTTTCAGTTTTGTTCCTCTACTCCAAAGTTTTTTTTTATTGCATATTCTTTCCTTTCTTTATGTTGCTTCATTTCCATAATTTTCCTTCAGTCTTTTCCTGTTACAGTATGTCACTACATAGTTGTTCCTTTCTTGTATTATATTGTACTACAAACATTCACATACATTCAAACTTTTAAATATAAGTTCTTCTAGTAAGTTTATACAATCCTCTAGGATAGGCCATTTGAGGCATAGCTTTCTCTCTTCTTCCTCCCTCCTTCTTGTAACGAGATGATGACATTGTCAATTGGTGATTTATCCCCGGGCAGCAATCGAGAGGACAAATCTGGAGCAAATGACAATTCATCTTCGGATGGCGGTCGAGGTGACAACAAAGAGACAGCAGAAGAAGCTTTGGCTGGATTTTGATAGATTTAAATAACATACCTATAGGACGTCGAGGTAGTTTGTCTTGCACGACGTAGATCCTCACACTATCTTTTAGGACTTTCTACGATTTTATATCGTATGATATAAGTCCTAAACTTTTTAGGCTTCCGAGGTCGTCGTTTGATACAACATAAATCCTCACATTTCCTCGGGTTATTTACATATGGCATGAAAGACATAAGTCCCAATTATTTAAAAAATTACAGGACTAAAATATCACATAATTTTCCTTTCAAAGACGTAAAGACAAATCATAAGAAAGTTTGAGATGTCACTGAATATTCTTTAATATCTTCGACATCTCTTACTTTTCGTTCCTTTGGATTCCGTGAATAACTGTTCCTATTTGAACTTATCTCATTTGACTTTTCGTCTGAACAATCGTGGAAACTTGAACGTTGAATTCTTGAAGACGAAACCTCTGATCATTATCGAGAGTTTTCTTAGGTGACTTCAATTGTCTAAGATGTAATTAACTATAGGGGCTTGCTCCTATAAAGAATTTAAGAACCCAGATTAATCTAAACCCTATCTAATCTATGTATTAGATAGAGGAATTTGTCAGCTATAAATTTTGCAGACCAAAATAGAGACATAAACTTTTAAGTTTAGATAGTTAAGTCTACTAATAAGTGATATGTTCATCCTTCAAGATGATATATCATTTATGGTATTGTGCACAACTATTTTAACTATTAGATATATAAGATCTATTCAGACTCATCTTATTTTAAAAATAAAGGATACCATTTTCACAAAATTAAAATTACATTATATATATATATATATATATTAGCAAATCAAATTTGGGAGGGAGATGTGAAGTGTTTAGGACCCAGTACGGGACCCATTTAGCAACACATAATGCCCAGGTGGAACTAGTCCACCAACACACCTATTGGGGTCCGACCCTACATGAAGATTTAAAGAGTCTTTAATGGCCTCCTGAACCCCTCTGTTCAAAGGTGATCGAACAGACAATCCTTAAGTCCAAAGAGTTGGTCGTACTTTCCTAAGACAGAAATGGGTAAAGTATTTTAATAGAAGAAGGGTAATTTTGGTCCAAGAGGAACATGAAAACATTACCGATATATGAAGATAACTTTTCCTTGTTTAAATGGAGAGAAAATCCATCCCCAATGAAGTCACCAGAAGCTGTTGGCACTATATTGGTTGGGGGAGTTGCCCGTAAGAAGCTGTCGGCCACCGGAATCGAAATCCCGCCGCACGCTTCAGAAGGACGTTTAAGTTTAGAAAAGTATGAACCCAAACAGACCTCATATTTTTCATAGTTTAAATGAAAGAGCATTATACCTCAAGCTCTATATCTATCCCTAAGGATAAACACAAGACCTAAGGATGAGGCTTGATCAAATCAACTAAGAAAGGCATTACGTCTAAACTAAGAAATATATGACGTCTATTTGGTCTGCAAAACCATTTTATTTTCCGACAATTTTCCCTATTTTATATGAAGAATTTAATAGAGTTTATATTAAGTTGGGTTCGAGAAAAGCTACTTATAAGGGGAAGCCCCTATAGTTAATTACATCTTAAATGACCGAAGTCATCTAACAAAACTCTCGATAAAAATCATGAAATGTTATCTTCAAGGAATTCAAAAGAAAGGGCTTTTCAATGAAATCGGACAAAGAGGTATGAAAGGGGAATGGTTCAAATTTGGGACATTTATTATGAAATCCAAAGGAGGAAGGACTAGGGGATGACATAGCTCCGGAGGAGAACCTCGGTGTCTTCCCAATCTATCCTATTGTTTGGCTTCAATTTTGAGGAGAAAATTTTAACTGTTTCATCCTACCAATTTTATTATTTTGGGCTTACATTTGTGTAAGGCAATCACACAAATAGCCTGGAAGACGTGAGGATTTAGGTCGCGACAAACGATAGGTCGCGACACCTAAAATGAGTTAGGGCTTATATTGTACGACAGAGCTGTTAGGGCTTATATTGTACGCTTATATTGTACGACAGAGCTATACAAATGTCTAAAGATGAGATGAGGATTTATGTTGCATAAACATACAACCTCAAAGTCCTATGGTTTTGTTGTTTAATTCTAAAGAAGGAAAGAAATTGTTTTAGCTGATGTAGACAGATTTTACTGTTGAAGATGGTCGTGCTGCCCACCATGCTAGCTCCAAGCTCCTCTTCGTGGCGAGTTTAAGTTTTTTTAGGATGTCAAGTTATGATGTCAAATCAGGTGGCCCTATGGTTGAAGTCCTTTAAATTTTTATGGGGGGATGTTAAAGTTGATTAGAGCGATACCGGTTAGTATCTCATAGTTCCCTCGTTCCGACATCACTATTTTCTATTGAATTCACTTAGTCCAAAAGAATTTACTAAACTCAACTTAATGAGTTCCATAATTTCAATTAGACCATGGGAAGCCTCGTTAGCAACCGTAGGTTACCTCCTTTTATGGGTTCCCGATCATCCGATAGAGACGTCTAAACTTAGTTGCAGTTGTTGTTTTGTGTGATGTGTGTGATTAAATTTTGAGTTGTTTTATATTTTGAATGTTGTGGCGGTGAATTTTATCTTAGTTAATTTTAACTTTGGTTTTGGTTTTGGTTTTGTGACTATCCTGATAGTTTTAGTTTTCATGCAAGGTGACATTGTTGTTTAGCATGCAGGTTTGTATTAACATTAAAAGTATTGTTTGAAAGTACAAGAAAGACGAAGCAATAAACTGTAAAAGTGTACCTGGCGAGTCTTCTCGTTCCAACACCTGAAACTTAAAATGCATGTGAGGGCAGTTCATGTAGAGGCAGAAAAGTAATGTTTTGGTAGTTTTCCTAACCCTATGTCATATCTTGGTGGGTTTTTAAGAGTTTAATTAAGGATGATTTTGTTAAGCAAAGCATATTAATTTTAGTAGACCTCTGAGGTATCCAACAGGTTAGGAGGAAGAAACAGGTCCATGCTTCCCTCTTATCACCTGGTGAAAAGCCTCGAGTTCATTTGAACTTATTATGTTGCTTAATAATTCACTTTATGAACACCCTAATGCTCAATGAAGATTGATGTCCTAACTATCCCTAAGAGTAGGGTAATTATCATTTGTAATTCAATTTTGAAGATTAAGTGAATGAAGACGCTTAAAGGGGTAGGGCTAGTATTGTTGGAACACTTAGCCAAATTTTAATCCTAATTGGGCTTGTAGTGTTTTAAAGGTGTTAAATTTTGGCTATGTTTTCATTTCTAATCCTCGTTTAATCAATCTTGATTTAACTTAGATCACTACTAAGCCCTTAAAACGTAGGTGAGTGTTTTAATTAATTTTGAAAAGGTTAAGTTTTAGGTGATCGTGATTCATTATTTGAATTTCATTTGAACCTCAAATAGGGGTACTAAATTGATTGATTACTGACTTCAAAAGTCATACCCCTAAGTCCTAGGTTCTTTTAATTTCAATAAACCTCCAAATTTTAATAATTTAGAAATTTATTAATTTATCCTTTTAATTAGTAAAGTGAGGTGGGTTTCTACCAATTAATCCCCATTTAATTTCAGTCTTTCAAACAAGTTAATTAAGATCAGATGTTGCCCATTTCCCTCCTTGAATTAAGCCTAAATGTTAATTAAGGCCAAATTCATAAAATTTCACTTTTGCCCCTAAGGCTCTAATACTTCATAATTTGTCAAATTCAAATCAAATGACTTTGAAATTTTTATCCTAACTCATTCATAGGTCAATAAAGTCATCAAAGGACAAAACGTGATTTTTCAAAATTTAATTTAATTTATATAATTATTTTAATGCAAAAATGGGATAAAGAAAATTTTCTAACTTAACCAAGGTAAAGCCTAATCACTTGAAATTTTTACCGGAGGTAGACCTAAGCCAAAGAGTCATTTAAACAAAATTTCATGATTTTTGGAATTTCATTTGAATTACTGCAATTATTTTAAATTCTAGGGTATTCATTAAATATAAAATAATTTAAGCAGGGAAAATTAAGTTTTGCATTTTTTAAAAAATCTCCCTGTGGTCAAAGAAGCTAGGGAAGTAAATTTTATATTTTTCTGAATTTTCATTGATTTATTGGAATTATTTTAGTGGAAACCCATATTTTAGCTTTTAAAAATTATTCTAAGCTTCAAAATACCATATCTTTATTTAAAAAATCAGGAAAAATATTCCAATTGATTCTAATTGCTTAGAAAACTATTTAGAATATTTCCATGATATTTATTATTTTTGTGATTTTTATGAATTTTTAATTATTTTAAATATCCAAAAATAGGCTAAAAATGAAGTTTTTATTTTAAATACCATTTTATTTTATTAAAATTATCTTGATCACATAGAACTCAAAAAGTAATTTTTCATAGTTTTTTGAGTTATATTTTGATCATTAAAAATCATTTTAGTGCCAAAAAGAATATTCAACTTGAAAAATCAATTTAGGTCATTAAATGAACTCAAAGTGCTTTAAAATTTTTATGGGGAATTCTATGGATCTTACAAAATATTAGAGATAAAAAATTAAGTCATTTTGATGTTTATACTTTCCAAAGTTAATTATTTTAGTGATTTAGGGTTTATGAAGATTAGGTGCGTTTTAAATGACTTGGCTCACGAGAGATTTTCATAAAGGTACTCTGGTCATAGTAAACATTCAAAAATTTTCTTGGTTTTTTTATAAGAAACATACAAATTATTATGATTAATTTAAGCAAATAATGTGCACAAACTTGAAAAATATGTATCTCTGTCTAGAGGTCTCCTCTAAATTTAGAAAATTCAAGGAATGTTCCCCTTGATAGAGGCTACAACATGCCAAAAATTCAAGCCATGGTGAAATGCTTATATGCATGGAGAATCAAAAAACTCAAGACAGTGTTTAATTAATTAAAAATAAAACATGCATCAAATGGACTTCAAATTATTTCCACATTGTTCTCCTCTGTTCACTAAGCAAGAGGGTATTTTTATTTTATTTTTGTTATTTTTCTACACCAAGATATGAATTTTTAAAGTTAGGGGTCATTTTCTAAATTATTTAAATCCCTATTTATCTATTTAAACATGCGACATTGACTGGATCCTAGGCAGCTCCGAATTTCCACGCGACGCACTCCCATTTGACACCACCATCCACGCGTCCACGATTCATGTAAAGAAGCGCTGTCTGGTTTCATCTTCCAGTGGACTAACCCAAGAACCGTCCATCTTCAATGCTTGATATCTCCCTCATTTCTCAACTAATTTGAATTTTTTTTTTTAAATGTTTGTCTAGACTAGAGGAACATATCCATACGGTTAAGATGCCATGAAATGGAGAATCAAAAGAGGCTCGGGATGAGGAGGAGTTCAATACCTTTGCTCTGAGAAGGGACGCTTCAATTAGAGATGCTTGGCATGTTCCTTGGAGTCCAAGGAGGTAATGGATTGAGCCTCTTACTGTGGTGTAAGGTCTAGGTATGAATTCAACCAAGCTCAATTTCAGGTGTTGATGAAAGTCCATACTCGAGGCTCTACGGAAGGGAGATTTGATGGGGCTTTTTTCTTCTTTCAGTGTTGTGAAGGTGTGGGTACAAGTAACTTAAGTTTTTTGGACTGTAGAGGTGGATTGATCTTTGTCCTGGTTTTAGACAGAAGTTTGACCATAAAATTGAGCTTCCACAGTGGGGATCAGTGGGGAAAGATGGCTGGATTGCACTAAGGAGGTCTCAAAGAAGCTCTGTGATTGATTTAAGAAGCTCTCTCTGAGAAAATTTTACCACTCCCTCCATGACTGTCAAAATTTCTGAGGGGTGGTTGTCATGGCCAATGTTTGGGTGCAATGTGATGCTTAGGTTGAGGGCAGAGAGGCCCCAACATCTCATTTGGGTGAGGTGGCATCTAGGTTTAAATTGGATGAAGTTTAAGAGTGGGTGGACCTCAGTTTTGGCGCTTCTCCGGTGACTAGACCGGCCAGCCATGGCAGGGGTATGTGGCTAGAAGCTCAGGGAACCAAAGGGAATATGTCACAGCAAATAAATAAGTTGAGGTTTTGTTTTGGCAAAAATTTCCAAGGCTTAAGCAAACCAAGGCTTAAGAAAATATGGAATCAAAATCCCTTGATTTAGGGGACCTTTGGTCCATGTATTAGCTTTGGTGGTTTTTTTAGGTTTATCTTGGTCACTAGGGTCCAACTAATGGCTGTGGAGTCATGAATTTTGTGAATTTGGGGTGGTTAGGCCACAGTTTGTGCATGGGTCCAAGTAGGTGAAAATGAGCAAAACCTGGGTTTGGGTTCGGATAGCCATATATAGGTTAGCCATGTCAATTGGTCCAATTAAATGTTTAATTTGGTGTAAGTGACTGTAAGGAACAATTTTGTTGAAGGATGAAAAGGGTTTTGAGTTCAATTGGAGGGTCAATTTGAAGGATTTTAGAGATTTTGTCAATTTGGGCATGTTGGGCTAGACTTGGGTCTATACTAGGCTAGGCTTGGCATTTGGCTCAATTGAATGGTCCAAATGATCAAGGGATATGTTTTAAAGATTTTTCATGAAGAAATACAATAGAAATTTTGTAGCTAAGGCAATCAATTTGGTGAAAATTAGAGGCATAGCCACTTTGGGGAAAAATTTGGGGCTTTTGACCTAGGTTGAAATTAAATGAAATTGGTACTTTACCAAGGCCAATTTATGGTTAATTTTGATGTTTAAAAATGTTATAAAGAGTTTTAAACATAAACCATTGCCAATTGAAGGGGCTATGGATTCAATTTGGTCAGATTAGGTCATGTGACCAAAATTTGGGTTTTAACCTATATCAAAATGAGGCTCAAAGCATGGCCAATTGAGCTTAGATTTGGCTTATTTTGGTCACATTTAGAGTCAATTTGAGTTTGGGATTGAAATTTGGGGATATTGGGATGAAATTGATGAACATTTGAATTGAATTTGGGGAAATTTGGGCCTTTAAAGGCAATTTGGGGGTTTTAACCAATGATGGTCAAATTGGCCAAATTGGGTCATGTGGTAGTTGAGAAAAATGAAATTGGGAATATTTGGAATATTTTCAAAATTTTTTGGATTTTTTGGAATTTTTTAAATTTTAGGCTAAGGAGGGATATTTTGGTAATTTGGCAATTCTTGGTGATTTTGGGTAATTTGGGTGTTTTCAAAAGGTTTCAAATGATATTTGAAAAATTTTGGGTATTTTGGATAAATTTGGGAATTTTGGCCAAATTTAGGGTTTCATTGGTACTTGGGTAATTTGGGGTAGTTTAGGGGCAAAAGGCGAGGATGGGTATTTTGGGTAAGATTGGGTAACTAACCACCAAAAGTAAGCCATGGACCAATGGAAACCCCATTTGGGTCCTCTATGTACTGGTCTTAGCTAAACCCCAGCATAGGGCTAGTAGGTTTAGGGGACCATCTACATGAGTATCCCAAAAGTATCAAGGGATCAAAGTCAAGAAATTTTGGGTTTAGGGTAGTGAGTGATTGTGAGTGAAGCGAGTGCCTTAGCTCTAGCCCAATACCCAAGGTCAACCTTAAGGTCAAATAGACCTATAGGAACTCTTCTTGAGCTCCCACATAATGACTCTACCTACTAAGTGCTAGAGGTGAGGACCAATATGTGGAACTTCAAGTTGAGTAAAGAAGAGTTTAAAATTTCTAATAATGAGGGTGCCTTTTCTAGTTCTCTAAGAATAGTTAATAGGAAAGTCCTATGGCTAGACCTTAGGCTACTAAAGAGAAATACTAGACCTCAACAAAAAATGAGGTCAACACCTGGATTATCTTAAGATCTGGAAAGATTTTCCTAAACATCTTCCACTTGTTCATCAAACTCGGTAGCAATAGCTGCAACTATATTTTATACTTTAAACCTCTGCTTCATTCCACAAACTTGCCCTACAGTCTCTTTCAACCATATTAGTACGACAACCTTGGGTATCCATACCTTCTTCTTCGGTGGTGATATCTTGCGACGGAGTGTCTCAACTTAGGCATTGGTATGTCGAAGAGAGACATGCTCCCCATGGTGGAGACTAAACACAGTACTGGGTGACTTCTTTATCTTCTCCTTCTTTAAAGCACTCTTACGAACAAAAACTGAAGGTACTCTCAGATTCAGACGTGACTTGACCGGTCAAACTTCTGGTGACCTTGGAGTAACACTGGAAACATAATCTATGGTAGTAATGACAGTATCAACTCGACTCTCCAGACGAAATCTGACGGAAATATGGGATGGAAAACTTCAATTGATTTTTGAGACTATCGGGCAGATCTGACATCCCTCAAGATCTCTTTCTTCATTCAAGGAGACATTGCGCATCCCACTTTCTTAATTAACTCAACTACTGGGTATCCTTCCTTAGAAGCCAATCTCTGGAACACTGTGCAGACATTATTCATAGGAGTGGGCTTCTCCCTCTCCTCACTACAACCATTAAACGATGGTAATGTAACAACAATCTTTTGAATGCTCTCATATCAATTAGTATTCATCAATGGGTGAAACCTACTTCCTCACAGAAGCAAAGAGGCCTCCGGTAATCCAAGTTCCTCCTCATGAGGAAGCTCATCAACAGACTTCTTTTCAGGAGTTTAGGCTTTAGTTACCTTCCGAGTTCTTCGACTGCTATTTCTTCTTATAGATCGATTTAATGGCGCAAACTTCAAACATGATCCAATTTCAAATACTAACAATAGGATGATAAATCCTTCAGTTGTATTTACAAAATCATCTCCTCCTTTCTTTAGTATAAAAGGGGACAATTGACTTAACAGGTGCTGAGGCAGCATCAGTTTTTACCATCTTACCATCTCACAAGAAGGAAAATCCTAGAGATAGTGTAGGTTAAACTCAGCGGAGGGCTGCTAGACTTTCAGAGTGACAACCTTCATTATGACAAACGGGGCCTTTCTAAGAATGACTTCAATTTCATCGAATCCAGTTCCAAACATGATGGTAGAAGCAACATTGCCAGCATTGTGGCTAGTTGGCAAGTTGTAGGAGAAAGTAAGCGTCAGCGTCAGGAATACTATTGCAGCAGCTTCAAAAAGGAAAGCTCTAGGGTTAGTTATTTGGCCAATACCTTCTAATTCTAGTGCAAACAGTAAAAATTAACAAAGGCCGATCTGTAGACTAGTAAGTCTTTAGTTTAGTTTTAGTTGGTTAAGGTTTTTTTAAAATTTAATAAAAGTATTTTGAAAGTATGAGGATTTAATTAATTAAATAATAAAAAAAGGTTATATAACAAGCGCAACACGACATAATTTGATTTAATTTACAAAGTAGCAAATCGAAATCGAAAGGACACGAAGAGGAAAGTAAAGTTTAGGACTCAATGTGGGACTGACTTTACAATGCACAATGCCCAAGCAAAATTAATCTACCAATACACCTATTGAGGATCTGATCGTACAAAAAACACAAAGATTAAAAGTCCTAATGAAATCCTGAACCTCTCTGTTCAAAGGTGATGGAACAGACGGTCCTGAAGACTGAAAGAGTTGACTGTACTTACCCAAGAAATAAATGGTTAAAGCATGCCAACAGAAGAAGGGTAATTTGATCCATAATGAACAAGATTCTCTGATTAAAATGGAGAGATAAACCATTCCCCAGTGGAGTCGCCAGAAGTTTTCGGCACTAAAAAGTTGGTTGGGAAATTGAATTTTTTGTTCGCTAGAATTAGTATCACAATGCCCGAAATAATTTAATTTATATACATATAATTTGGAAAAAGTAGTATTTAAAATTTTGAAAATACAGGACCGAACTGATCTCATATCCTCAGTATTTTAAATAAACGAGTCTATCACTACAAGCAATGCAGCCATCCCGAAGAACAACTGCGTTACTTAATAGGGAAGGCTCAATTAAATAAACTAAAGATTGTATGACATCCGTTAAGTCTACGAAACCATTTTTAAGTTTGACCGACAAATTCCTCTATTTAACACAAAAAATTAAATATGGTTTATATTAAGCTAGTTTCTTGAAAGTTTTCTATAAAAATATGCCCTTATAGTTAATTACATCTTAGATAACCGAAGTCACCTAAAAAAAGACTTGATAAAAATCAAAGGATATTATCTTCAAGAATTTCAAAGGATGGGACTTTTTAAAGGGATCAGACAAAGCGGTGTGAAAAGGGAATGACTCAAATTTAGAACATTTATTTTTGGAATCCAAAGAAAGATGAAATATGGGATGTCATAGATATTGAGGGGAACCTCGGTGACCTCCTAAAACTACCCTATAAGTTGACATCAACTTCAAGAAGAATCTATGTGTATCATCCTACCAATTTCATGTGAAACGATCACACAAATAGCCTGGAAGATGTGAGGATTTAGGTCGTGATGAACGACAACCTCAGAATCCTGAAACAAGTTAGGATTTATGTCGCACTAGGCGGAGAACCTCAAAATCCTATGACTTAATGTTTAATTATTGGAAATGATATGTCGTTGTACATCCTCCTATTGTTGTAGATCATTGTGTTGTTGCAAATTGTTGTTGTAGATAGGTGCCCACAGAGTTAGCTCCAAGCTCCTTGTCGCAGTAAGTTTAAATTTTCTAATGTATCAAGTCCTAATCTCAGATCAATTTTTTCCTAATGGTATGGTTATTTAAATATCATGGGGGATTTCAAAGTTGATTAGAGTGATAGTGGTTAGGATCCAATAGTTCCTTTATTTCACGGTTCTCTCGTTCCGGTTCCACTATTTTCTATCGGATCCACTTAGTCCAAATGAACTTACAAAACTCAACTCGATGAGTTCCATACTTTCATTTAGATCGTGGGAAATCTCGTTAGCAACCATAGGTTACCTCTTCCGAGGGATTCCCAATCATCTGATAGAGACCTTTTAATTTAGTTCCAATTTTTGTTTTTTTTATTTGTTATTAAATTTTGAGTTTTCTTATAGTTTGACTATTATGGCGGTGAATTTTGTTTTGGTTTCAGTTTGGTGGCTATCCTAAAAGTTTTTTTTTTGACATGCAGGGTGACCTTATTGTTTGACATGGAAATTTATGGGCAGGAAACAAGTGGTACAGATAAATAAAAGTAAATTGCAATGCATCAAATTAAAAGTGCACTTGTCAATTCTTCCCGTTCCTGCACCTGAAAAGTCAGTAATTGAAAGGCATATATATATAATTTTGCAAGAGTTAAAACATGCTTGTAAGAAAAGTAGAGAGTACAGATTTGAGGCATGTCTACCAAATCCTATGTCATACCTTGGTGGGTCCAATTTCTTCATCTTTGGTAATGATTCCATTAAGCAAATCATAATATGTCCATGTTTCCTCCGAGTTTCCCAAAGGATCATGAAAAGGTCCTTGGTGATACCCTAGACATTTCACAGTCCCTCAAATCGTCTCGAGTTCATTTTGGTCTTATTATGTTATCATTATGGTTCACTCAATTCTTACCCTTATGCTCAGTGAACCCTGATGTTTTGATTATCTCTTTGAGTGGGGTAATTATCACTTGATGTTTCACTTACGAATTATAAGGTAAAGGCCCCTATGGGTAATTTTGCTTAATTAAGGGATTTAACCAGTTTGATTTTAAAGATGGACTTGTAGTGTTATAAAAAGTT
The DNA here is from genome assembly GCF_001263595.1 of Phalaenopsis equestris. Classification (NCBI taxonomy): domain Eukaryota; kingdom Viridiplantae; phylum Streptophyta; class Magnoliopsida; order Asparagales; family Orchidaceae; genus Phalaenopsis; species Phalaenopsis equestris. The sequence goes on along the minus strand of NW_018251236.1, from coordinate 8,598 downwards.
TCAAATTAATTATAGGTCTAAACCTCATTTTATGAAACTTTGATTAAGCTTAGTTCACTATTAAGCCCTTAAAACTTAATGGGTAGATTTGTACTTTTTAAGAAAAGTTTTAAATTTTTATACTCTTAATACTTATCAGAAATCACATCATTTTGGAACCATTAGTTGGGGTTTTAAGATAGTGGGTTATGATCTTCCAAAGTCGAACCCCTCACCTTAAGAACTTCTTATTCATTTTGAGAAATTATAAATTTATCCTTAATGAGACCAAAGTAAGTGAGAAATTATAAATTTATCCTTAATGAGACCAAAGAAAGATTGCTCATTCATTACCCATTTACCCTTTGGTTAGGCCTAAATATTAATTAAGGCTTAAATTCAAAAATTACCCTTTTGCCCTTAAGGCTTTAACATCTCATAATTCATTAAATCAAACTCAAATAACTTTAAAATTTTTATTTTACTCTACTCATGGGTTAATTAAAATATCAGAGGAGAATAAGTGATTTTTCTGAATTTATTTAATTTTATAAAATTTTTAATGCAAAAATAGGTGTTTTTTAATGAAAATTCAATAATTCATTCAAAACAAAACTTTTGTCCATAACAAAATTACTGGAGATTTACCTAGGCTAGAGGACCACTTAGACAAATTTTCATGATTTTTATATGTTTAATTTAATTATTAGAATTATTTGTTTGTTTGGAGCATTAATTAAATATAAAATAATATTTAAGTGTAAAATTAAATTTAATATTTTTATTAAATCTCCCTAAGTCTAGGGAACCCATAGAAATAATCTTTATATTTTTATGGTTTATATTTTAATTATTAGAATTATTTTAGTGAAAAATGAATTATTTTAGTGAATTATTAGAATTATTTTAGTGAAAAATTAAAGAAAACTCATTTTAAGCCTTTAAAAATTAATATCTTGACTTAGAAAATTAGGAATACTATTTTAATTGCTCAAAATGATCAGGAAGCCAATGTGAAATTTAATTATTTTTTATATTTTTTATATTTTTATGATTTTTAATTAATTTTTATTTATTTAACTTAAAAATGAAGTATTTATTTTAATTCCACTTTTATTTTTGTTAGGTTCCTCTAGTCATAAGAAGCTCCCAAAACCAATTGGTAATTTTTTGAGTTGTATTTTAATTATTATAATTATTTTTTTGCCAAAAATGTAATTTCACTTAATTATTCCATTTTAGTGGTCAAATTAATTCCAATTGACTTGAAAATTTTATGTGAAGCTCTTCTATCATTAAATTACAGTGGAGAATGATTTTCATGCCATTTACATTTAAAATTACTCTAATTTAATTTTCTTTCATTTTAGAGGTTAGTGGCAATTAGAGTTATTCTTAATGTGAAACCAAGTTTATATTTTTCGAGGGTCCTCTAACAACAATGAACCTACCAAAATAAGTTTTGTGTTTTTTAAACTAATATTTTAATTATTTTAATTATTTTACCAAAACATACATGACATGATTGAAAAGTAGAGATGTAAATGGATAATTCAAATAAGAAATACACTGTTTAATTAATTAAAAATCATACATGCACCAAACAGATATGAGACAATTTTCACGTTATTTTCCTCTTTTCACTAAGCATGAGGGTATTTTTATTTTATTTTTGTGATTTTTCTACACCAATATATGGATTTTTGAAGGATTTTTCTACACCAATGATTTTTCTACACCAATATATGGATTTTTGAAGTTCTAGGATTTAAATAATTCAAGAAAATCCTTATTTTCTTTTTAATCCACGTGGTGCAACGCAATCCTTAGCATCTTCGAAACCTCTACACGGCAACTTCTGGTTTTGCCCCACCATCTGAGTTAGCGCTGACTTGACCCACTGTTCATCCACTATCTGCTCATTCAATGCAATCTTAACTGTCCAAATGATACACGCGTGATCGGATGACATCCTTTCATCGTCCCGAAGTCCCCCAATCCGTGAACCATCCACCTTCTAACCTTAATATCTCACTCAATACTCAACCAAATCTCTTTGATTTGTTTTTACAGATGTGTCTAGACTAGGAGAACACATCCATACGGCTAATCAAGTCTTAAATTGAGTATACAAACATAGGATGAACATGGCGAATCAAAATAGGCTTGGTTTGAGGAGAAAATTCAATAGCTTTCCCCAATAGGTTTGGCCTTGATTTGGTGCCTCCAAAAGCTTGAGTTGAGTCCGAAGAGCTCCTAGATGAAGACTTGGGTCATGGAGAATTGCTTAGACCTGAATTCAATGGAAGCCGATTTTGGGTGTTGGTCAAAGTCTATGATAGGGTGGTCTAGTGATGGGGCTTTTATGGGGGATCTTCTTCTTGCACTCAGGGGATTGTGTGGTCCTAGTGATGGGGCTTTTATGGGGGATCTTCTTCTTGTACTCAGGGGATTGTGTAGGGGATTGTGTGGTCCAATTAATTTGACTTTGGTGCACTGTGGAGTTGTCGGGGATTATGTCTGGGTTCAAGATAATTTTTGAGCTGCAAAATTGAGCTCAAGCTGTGGGTTTGAGTAGTTTAAAATAGAGGGCTTGCACTCAAGGAAGCTAGGAGAAGCTCTGGGAATAATTTTTCAAGGTCTCCCTAAGGAATTTCGACAACTCCCCTCTTAGCCATGAAAGGGGCATTTAAATAGGTGGGGCTATGGTGGCTCTCAGGCCAAGCTAAGGTGGCTGAGATGCTGCCAAGGTGGAGGCCAAAAAGGTTCCAATTGCCAATTAGATTGGTGCCACTTGGATGGGTTTAATTTTGGGTTTAAGTCATGGTGGAGCTTTTGGGTTTGGGTTTCCCTGCAGCCAAGTTGGTTGGACGACCAAGGAGGGTTCACCATCTGGCTCACAGAGGTCAGGGCTAGGTAATGGTGCAGTCAATTTGAGGTTGACATGTGTAAAGGTTATTAATTGAAACGGAAGGGGTACTGGGCTAGGTTGGGTCAACCATGGGTCTAGCCCCATTGGATTGGGCTTGGGTGGCTTTCTATGGCTGACCAAGGTCAAATGGGCCAGCTAAAATGGTGTGGAGATGTTCCCATCCATTGAATTTGGTTAAACATGGATCAGAGTGTATCATTAAAAGGGTTAAAAAAATTTTTAAGGGAGCTTAAAAATGTCCCCTCCTTTTGCCATTAATAGTTTGGTGAGGTGGCAAAAGCTCATATGGCTCACCTATGGCTTGGGGATGGCTTCATGGCTGGTCCTTAGCTTGGTCAATTTGCATGAGAAAGGATTTTTGTATTTTATGGGGTATTTTTATGGTGTTTGTCATGAGGCTTAATATGGAATGATTTTGGCATGAATTGGAAATTTACGGAATGTTTTTGATTAAATGGATGATGAGGAGAAAAATTGTCATGTGGGCTTTTAATTGATTCTTGGGCTTTTTGAATGACTTAAGGGCTTGGGCTTTTAGAATTGGGGGTGAATTTCGGCGGAAATTTGGGTCAGTTAAATGTTTAATTTAGTTTAGGGAGACAATGTTTAATTTAGTGTAGGGAGATGTTAGGAAGAGTTTTGAAAGGATCTCAAGTGATTTTGAATTGCATTGGAAGGCCAATTTGGGGGGATTTGGACATAGGGTTAACTTGGGGATTTAGGGTTAGACTTGGTTTTGGGTAAGGCTAGAGCTTGGCTATGACCCAATTAATGGTTCAATTTAGTGTGTGTGATTGTCATGAAGTATTTTGAAAAGAAATTAGGTTGAAATTTTGGGGTTATGGCTTTTAATTTGGTAACATTTTGGGATATGACCAATTTGGGGTGGTTATGGCTTTTAATTTGGTAACATTTTGGGATATAACCAATTTGGGGTAAAATTAGGGTTTTTTATTTGGGTGAAATTGAGCTAGCGATAGGTTCAAATTACGTTTGTATTTGGTTTCAATTGGTATTAGGGATGTTGAATTTTTGTTGGGAATTTTCATCAAATTGGTGGGCATTGGGAGTGAATTTGGGGGCAATTGGGCCTTTAAGTGCAATTTGGGGCTTTTGGTCAAAATTGATCAATTTGGTCAAATTGGGTCAATGTGATGGTTCAAAATTTTAATTGGGAATATATGTGATGATTTTGGATTTTTTTAGGATTTTTTGGTCATGAGGGGTATTTCTGTAATTTTTGGTAATTTTGCGGCTATTTTGGGAATTTGGTGATTTTGGCCAATTTGGGTAGTGGGGAATGGTTCGTAATGATTTTTAGACAAATTTGGGTATTTAGGGTAATTTTGGAATTTTTGGCAAAAATTAGGGTTGTAGGGGTATTTTGGTATTTTGATGAGAGTTTGGGCTAGGATGGCCAAGTAAGCCATGAAGCCATGTCAACCTAATATGAGGATTCATTTAGATGTTCAATATGTTGGTCCTAACCCTCTTAGACAAGGGCTAGGGGTTTGGGTCCATCCATATAAGCTATCTAAAAGGAGTTAGGAGACCAAAATCAAGGGGTCTTAGGGTTTGAGGTGTGTGAGAAAGTGTAGTGTGTGCAAGATAGCCTAACTAAGACCAGCCCCCCAGGATTATTCCTAAGGCTTGACTATCCTACGGAAAAGTCCTCTTCAGCTCGTTCATACTAAACCCACTTACTAAGTGTTAGAGGCTAGGACCAACATGTATAACTTCAAGTTGAGCAAAGAAGAGTTTAGAATTTTTAATGGTGAGGGTTCCTTTTCTAGTCCTCTAGAAATAGTCAAAAAGAAAAACCTATGGCTAGACCCTAGGCTACTAAGGAAGAAACTAGACCTCAACTAAAAGTGAGGTCAACAAAAGTTTAGCAGTTAATTTAATTAACTTTGTCTTTTTACTGCATTTTATTTAACATTCACTCCATTACTTTATTCAAATTTCGCACTTCCTTTTGCACTTTACTTTTATTTTTTGTTTTTATTATAAAATAACTTAAGAATTTGCTTATATTCATTTCCAACTTTCCCGTGGGATCGATATCTAAGACTTCATTAGAGCCCTTTATTATTTGAGCGATATGTATCCTTGCGTTATTTTTAGGGGATTTGGCAGTTTAAATAATTTTAAAAGATAAAACTATTTAATTTTTGTTGGGATTAATTTGAAAATTTACTATTGTATCTGTCGTGTGTATTTTGTAATATTGAAAAAAAATTTCAAAATTAACACACTAAATCCATCCGCATCAAATATCTAATTTGGCTGCTCAAACTATTGCAATATCAAAGAAGACAGATCAGTATGGAATAAATTATTCTCTTAGACCTCCTAGGAAAATTCATTGGTACAAATGATAAAATTTTAGTTTTCATATGAAGCTTTAAATGCAATAAACAACCGAACTAATAATATTTATTCCAATTATTAAAATCCTAGTTGGAAAAATCAACCAAATTTCAGTCGGAGTAACAATAACTTGAATGTTGTAAATTTGCAATGGGGTAACAATCCTGCTAACCCATTGGGAAATTCGAACAAGCTAGGAAATTCTAATTGTAAACATTATTACCCTCCAGGTTATAATCACACTTTACAGAGTAAGTATAAGAAATTATCGATGAAAGAATTAATATCATAAATGGGAACACAATTACAAAGTCAAAGAGATCCAATTAGAAACATGAAAAACCAGTTGGGATGTATTGCTACTGCGCTTAGCAATAGACCTCCAGGAACTTTTCCTTGTAATGTTAAAGTTGATCCTAAAGATCAGAGCAAAGAGAAAACCTAAGCTATTCAACTGAGAAGTGAAAAATAATTATAAACAAAAGTTTGAAAAGAAATTTAAGTTGAAGTTGAGAAAGAGGGGGTGGAAAATGAAAATACTAGTGATTATTTTTATCTTGAGTCAGAATATTCTATCAAACCAGTAAAAATTACTGTAGAAAGACCACCACCTTCATTTCCTCAAATATCAAAGCAGTATAATAGAGATAACCATTTTACAAAATCTTTGGAAATCTTGAGGAGCTTAATGATAAACATTCCATTTGTTGAAGCCCTGGAACAAATGCCAAGCTATACGAAATTTATGAAGGATAAACTTAATAAGAAAAAAAAATGTTTACAGATCATGAGATTGTGGTGCTTAGTGAGGAGTGTAGCGCTAAAATTCAGAAAAAGCTTCCTAAAAAACTTAAATATCTTGGTAGTTTTACTATTCTTATGCTATTAGTGAAATTTTTTTTGGAAAATCTTTATGTGATTTAGGAGCCAGTATTAATCTATTGCTCTATCAATTTTTAGAGAGTTGGGTTTAGGAGAAATTTAACCTACAATTGTAACTCTTCGGTTAGTTGATAGTTTGATTACCTACCATAAAGGAGTTATGGGAGATGTTTTGGTGAAGGTTGATATTTTTTTCTTTCCTATGGATTTTATTGTGTTAGATATAGAGGAAGATAAAAAAATTTCTAACAATTTAGGAAGACGTTTTCTTGCCACTAGAAGACCTTTGATAAATGTGTAGAAAGGAGAACTAATAATAAGAGTCAGCGATCAAGAAGTTACATTTTATATTACAAAGTCAATGAGATACACAACAAAAGGAAGAGATGATGAGTGCTTCAGAATGGACACTAACGATTATTTAAGCAATGAATATTTCACAAATACATTTGAAAAAACCAAAGAGGAATATTTGGAGTATGAAGATGAGGAAATAATTCAAGATGAATCTATGAAAGTTAGTAATGAAGAAATGGACTATGTTGAAGAACCATTTAAATTGTTTGATCCTGCAGATAATAATAAATGTTTGATTTCGTTGATTGTAAAACCTCCTATAAAAGAAATGAAAACACTTCCTACATATTTAAAATATACCTTTTCAGGAGATTTATCCACTTTATCATTTTTTGTTTCCTCAGAATTAACTGAAGTACATAACTGAAGTGCATAAAAAAATTTGTTGGAAACCTTAAGAAGATATAAGAAAGCTTTTGTATGGACGTTAGCTAATATTAAAGGAATCAGTCCTTCAATTTGTATGCACAAAATTTTATTGGAAGAACATCATGAACTAAAAGTTAATCCTCAAAAGAGATTAAACCGTATGATGAAAGAAGTTGTCAAGAAAGAAATTTTAAAATGGATAGATGCTGGAATAATATATCCTATTTAAGACAATGCTTGGGGGTGTAACTGTTGTGTCAAATGAAAGTAATGAATTAATACCAACAAGACAAGCCATTGGTTGGTGAATCTGCATCAATTATAGAAAATTAGCTTCGATCACCAAGAAAGAGCACTTTCTTTTACCCTTTTTGGACCAAATGTTGGATATGATAGTTGGGCACAATTAGTTTTTATTTTTAGATGGATATACAGGATATCATCAAATACAAATTGCTCTGTAGGATCAAGAGAAGACAACATTTACTAGTCCTTAGATGAATGCCCTTTGGTTTATATAATGCACCTACGACATTTCAAAGATATATGACGTTAATTTTCAATGATTTAATGGAAAAAAGGATAGAAGTCTTCATCGATGATATTTCTGTGTTTGGAACATCATTTGAAATTATATCAAAATCATTTAGAGAAAGTTCTAAAACGATGTGAAAAGACCAATTTTGTATTAGACTAGGAAAAATGTCAGTTCATGGTTGACAAAATTTTGACAAAAATTCAAGTTATAGCTCACCTATCTCCACCTATTACTGTAAGAGGAGTTAGAAGTTTAAAAATTTTTCAAAAATTATAAAGCCTTTATGCCAATTTTTGGAAAAAGATACAAAATTTGATTTTAATCAAGAGTGTCTTGATGTCTTTAAACCATTGAAAGAAAAATTGATCACTGCTCCTATAATTGTTCACCTGAATGGGGGAAACCATTCGAATTAATGTGTGATACAAGTGATTATGCAATTGGAGCTATTTTAGGATAGATATATGACAAAATTTTTAAGGTGATATACTATGTTAACAAAACTCTAAATGATACTCAAATTAATTATACCACTACTGAAAGAGAGTTATTAACCATTGTTTATGCTTTTGATAAGTTTAGGTCATATCTTATTAGAGCTAAATGTGTAGTTCATACAAACCATTATACTATAAAATATTTTATGCAAAAGAAGGACGTAAAATCAAGATTAATTACATGGGTACTTCTGATGCAAGAAATTGATTTTGTGGTAGTAGATAAGAAATGATCTGATAATCAAATAGCTAATCATTTATCTAGGCTGGAATAGAAAGAAATATTTGATCTTGAAAGAGAAACTATTGAAACTTTTCTTGATCAACAACTCTATAATGTTAAAGAATGGGAAATACTGTGGTAAGCAAATATTGTTAACTACATAGTGGTGTTTTACCATATGGATTGACAATGCAATAATAAAGAAATTTTATTCACTATGCAAATTTTACTTTTGGGATGACCCATATTTATACAACATATTTATGGGATGACCCATATTTATACAAACAATGCAAAGATTTAGTTATGTGAAGATGTGTTCCTTATATAGAAGTTGAAGAAATTATCCAAAAATGTCATGATTTTAAATTTGGGGATCATTTTGAAATTGATAAAACTGTTCACAAAATTTTACAATTTTATTGGTCTACTCTATTTAGAGATATATATA
>NW_018251235.1:40310-41281 GCF_001263595.1 Phalaenopsis equestris | reverse complement strand
AACTAGTAGAGGGGATATCTCTACTAGTAGAAGGTTCTTGACTCCTACTCCCAGATCTTCATTTTTCATGGGATTCATATGTCTTCAAATTAACTTTACTAATGGGTTTCATAGGGTAAACTCATTCTTCATCATCTCCAGCTTCAACTCCAGAAGTTGGCAAAGTGCATAAATGAGGCCAGAATGTCCCAGACCTCCACATGATTCACGCTTTGCCGCAGTCAATATATTCTTATAAATAATTCTCCCCACATTTATAGTTTGATTATTTTGAATATAAAAATTCAAAATAGCTATATCTCTTCTTACCTCACTATGGTGATAGATAGGTAACAGAGTAGAGGAAAAAAAATAGTGCCACGCTTTAGATGTGGCATTCAACATGGAAGCAAAATTCTCGTTGCTTTATCTTCCATGTCCCTTTCCCATCAGTGAGAAAGTTGATGACATCGTTCAGTGGGCCTTCCATTGTACTGAAGGTTTCATAATTACAGCTATAGGAGTCTGGGACTTCATAAAATGAGTTAAAGCGGGTGACACTAAACTCAATAAAAAAACCCATTACTCAAACGGTTCCATCCTCAAAATAGAACGCATTGGCATAAAATTCATTCACAAAATTCACAGCAGCCTTATTGGTGGTATAATAGAAGTTTTCCCACCTCCGTTCGGTAATAACTCGTTCAACTTCTCCTCCCAAACTCTCAAAAACACGATCATGTATACATTTCTTCCCTTCAAATACTGAAGTAAATCTCGACTGAGCCTTTGCATTGACAAAGCGAGACTCTTCAAGCTCAAGTCGCCTCTTTTATCACAGAGCCATGTCAATCTAATCAAAATTATAAAAATTCCAAAATACACTTCAAATACGCAAATAATGGCTTCCAAGAGTGACTCTAAGAGTTCAAATCTAAATTTCATGAATTTCTTCCAAATATTTTCTCCACATTCTCAATTTTTTCAGATCT
>NW_018251235.1:37807-39918 GCF_001263595.1 Phalaenopsis equestris | reverse complement strand
CACTCTTTCAATCATTTTAGACATAAATTTTAAGTGATTAAATGATGTACTAACCCAAATAAACATTCATAACACAAAACCTTACAATTATATATAATTTCCAAGATTTACATTACACGTTACATGACACACATTAGTTTGGTATTTTCTCTACCTCAATACATCAATTCAACATCGCAATCCAAGCCACAACACTCTAAATGCTGAAAACAAACATCCTATGCTCAATCTTTCTCCACTGATATCGCCCATTGATTGAATAGGAACGAAGAGGTTATAGAAGAGTCGGTATGGGAATTATTCAGAAGAGTCCTCTTCTATCAATCCCATCTTCCTCATCAATCGTATCAAACTTCCTTTGATATGTCCATAGTGATCAAAATGCTCTTTCATCCTCCAGTCTAGATGATTGAAAAAATCAGAGATATTGTTAATTGCATTCATAACATTTTGCACCTCTTTCTCTAGTTTCTTGATTTTGCACAGGATCACTAGTGTCTTGTCCGAAATTAAAGGTTGAATAGGAAGTGAATTCTGAGAGGAATGATCCACAATAATAGTCATATCATTCTCATCTTCATTGGTTGGGAACTTCTCGGTTGGGTCCAAAGGCTTTCAAGATTGAAGTATTTTTTTTTCCAATTCTCATAAGATACTTGGAACTGACTGCAACGTAAGAAAATTGTTGAAGGATGTCCAAGCCCATAAGTTGATCCATGAATGATTAGGCCCAAAACAGACTTCCCAATTATCAATCGGCAGTCCCATTTGGATGCAGTAATTCAAAATAAAACTTTCCTTAATAACTTTACCGATCCTCATCATTGGTAATAGTTTTGCGGAAACGAAGAAGTGTCAGTGTTTGGAAACGGGGTTTAGAAGTGTCGCAAAAAAAACTAACATACATGTTTTCTCTCATTTCCCAGTCTTCAGTCTCGTCTGTTAAATATTATTAGATCTCATTCATCAAATTTCTTGTTGGGACGAAGTTAGAATAATGGCAAAGAGGAACATTCTCAATCATATATAACTCATGAATCCATGTAGGAGTAAAAGTTATCCATCTACCTCACACATAGACGACTCCCTGGTTGATTCCATGCAAATTATCATAAAACTCCTTCACCACAAGAATGACTACGACGATTGTAGTGTAGCACAACACTTCCCATCATCGTTGCACAACATCTCTTCAATTTATGTCGAAGGTTTGTTCAATCCTCAATTCAAAAATCCTCTTTATTTGATTAATCTCCTCTTTATCAGCACTTTGTTGAAGATTTCCTGCACCTCGGAACTAATGAACTTTCTCCGGTTAAACACTCAAAATTTAAGGTTTTTAATGGAATTGGACGCCATGGGGATGAATTTGGTTCAGTTTCAATTTGTTATTGAGGTAATACAAACTTAAGAACCAAATTTGGAAGTTTTTATGGAGTAACTCCCGCCTAAAGCTGCCAAAAACTGTCATTTTAAACTCTAGAAACTGTCATTCTGCCTTTCTCGCCGTCGATGGCGCCGTCGGTGGCATTGATGGCTCCATCGGTGAGCCCATAGAATTAATTTCCTGGACTCTTGAAAAAAACTCACCGTCGGCGGCGTCGAGCCCGCCGTCGGTGCTCAAGGCAAAAATTTCACAGTTTTGATGTGGTCTGAATGCGTTCTAATTTTCTCTATGGATCAAATTTTTATGACGACTCAACGGTAAATATGAGTAGTAGAGTTCAATACTACCACAAACTAATAAAAATTTAAAATAAAGACACTATAATCATAATAAAAATAAAGATAACTACGGGTTGCCTCCCATAAAGCGCTTGGTTTAACGTCGTCAACCCGACCTATTCAGCTATTACTCAGGTTGACTGGCCATTAAAACCTCTTTAAAATTTGGTTTTTTACCCTCAAAATACGGCTTCAATCTGTGTCCATTTATTTTAAATCTATTCCCAGTTTATTGATCTTCAATTTCAACAGCTCTGTAAGTATAAACTCGAGTCACAGTAAAGGGTCTTAACCAACGAGACTTCAATTTCCCAGAGAATAACTTCAGCCTTGTATTGTAAAGCAAAACTTCTTGTCCTGGTTTCAAAGTTCTTCTGGTTATCTTC
>NW_018251235.1:36433-37299 GCF_001263595.1 Phalaenopsis equestris | reverse complement strand
ATGAAATCTAATCCCCAAACATCAAAGATCTCAACTTCTAACATGAAATTAAGAGGCATTTCATTTCTTCTAGATATATTGCCTACTCGTTGGCATCGATCACAAGTTTTTATGTATCTGTAAACATCTCTAAAGAGAGTAGGCCAATAGAATCTAGCTTGTAAAACTTTATAAGCAGTTTTATCAATCCCAAAATGTTCTCCAAATTTAGAATCATTAAATTTCTGAATGATTAGTTCAGTTTCTTCATAAGGTACACATCTTCTCATAATAAGATCCTTACATTGTTTATATAAATTAAGTTCATGAATTAATTTTCTTTGCTGTTGCAATGTTAGCATAGGTGATAAAATATCACTTATAACATAATTAACAATATCAGCATACCATGGTATTTTCCACTCATTAATATTATAAAGTTGTTCATCTTGGAAACTGTCTGTGATTTCATTGCCAGTGTCAGATAATTCAAGATATTATATTCTCGATAAATGATCAGTAATTTGATTATCAGTTCCCTTTCTATCAACAATCACAAAATCAAATTCTTGCATCAAAAGTATCCATCTAATTAACCTTGTTTTAGCATCCTTCTTTTGCATCAGATATTTACTAGCAGAGTGATCAGTGTGAACAACACATTTAGTCCCAATTAAATAAGATCTAAATTTGTCAAAAGCATACATAATAGCCAGTACCTCTTTTTCAATAACATTATAGTTAATTTGAGCATCATTAAGAGGTTTACTAGTGTAGTATATAACTTTAAAAATCTTTTCATACCTTTGTCGAAGAACAGCTCCAATAGCATAATCATTAGCATCACACATCAATTTGAATGGTTTCTCCCAGTTAGGTGAAACTAT
>NW_018251235.1:34111-34615 GCF_001263595.1 Phalaenopsis equestris | reverse complement strand
TTCTCATAATTGGGCATTTGCTCTAAAGCTTCTACAAAGGGAATATTTACCGTTAATTTCTTAAAAATTTCTAAATACTTGGAGAATTGTTTAACCTTTTTATGTTGCTTCAATCTTTGAGGAAAAAGTGGTGGAGGTTTCTCCACAGTAATTTTCATTGGTGTAAGTGGATTTTCTAAATCTGGGTATTCATGATCATTTTCTTTCTCTGTATCCACTTTCTCTTTTTCAGTTTCCATTTCTTTCTGCACTCTTGTTTCCAATTCTTTTCCACTTCGTAATTGTATCACTTTTATTTATTCTTTTCCTTGATCTTCAGGATTTGGTTCCACAGTACTAGGAAAAGTTCCCAATGTTCGGTTACTAAGCGCAGTAGTGATATGCCCCAATTGGTTTTCAATATTCTTGATAGCAGTTCCTTGATTTTGTAACTGGTTTCCTTGAAATTGTAATTGATTTCCTTGATTCTGTAATTGTTGACCTATGTTTAATATCATCTCTTCC
>NW_018251235.1:33463-34026 GCF_001263595.1 Phalaenopsis equestris | reverse complement strand
GAATTTCCCAATGGGTTCACTGGGTTGTTCGTCCATTGTTGATTTGTAGAAGAATTATTATTCCAATTAAAATTAGGATGATTCTTCCAACCTGGGCTATAATAGTTTGAATAAGGATTGTTGGGTCTATTGTTAATAGAATTTAAAGTCTCATACAAAGGTAGATGAATTCTCTTCCATCACAAGATGTGTTGGAGAATAATTCATCCCATAATGATCTAATTTCTTTGATATTACAGCAATCTGCGAAGTTAACATAGATATTACATCAGAATTGTGTATATTAGCTACTCTTTTAGGATTTACCCTATCAGAGTGACATTGAAAATTGTTGGTAGCCATCTCTTCTATTAATGAATAAGTCTCATTAAAAGGTTTTGACATTATAGAATCACTAGCCACAACATCTATAATCGATCCAAGAGATCCCACTAATTCATTATAAAAAGTTTGAATTATCAACCAATCTGGTAACGAATGATGAGGGCACTTCTTAAGAAGATCTTTAAATCTCTCTCAAGCTTCATATATTGACTCTCCATCAATCTGACAAAATGATGTTA
>NW_018251235.1:31909-33043 GCF_001263595.1 Phalaenopsis equestris | reverse complement strand
TTGTATCAGAATTTCTAGGTTCTCTTCTTAATCTTCTAATCCTTCTGACAATGCGTTCTAATTCCAAATCGTAGGGAATAAGATTTTCAGGTCCAAATTTACGCATACAATTGAAATAAGTACATAGAAAAATAGTTAACTAAATATAAATATAAGTTTGTTGAAATTCAAGTAAAAGTTTTCTAATAGTCCTAATTTGTCCGTTACTCTAATTATGATTTTTTTTTACTCCCCGACAACGGCGCCAGAAACTTGATAACATCTTTATATATGCTTAAAAATACAAGATTTTGATACAGTTGCTAGAGGATTTAAGTCCCCGGCAACGACGCCAAAAACTTGACAACGGTTATAGATTTGATAAAAATGTGTATAAAATATTCAATAATTACAAAGTCACACTTATCAACGGAAGCATATGTATCGCTCAAGTAATATAAGGCTCTAATGGAGTTTTGGATATCGATCCCACAGGAAGTAATACTAGAGGCTACGAACTAGGATTTAGAAAATCAATACTTAATCACAACAATACAGTTCAAATTGCTTATTTGTCACTAATAGACAATTGAAATAAATATGTAATTTTCATAAAATCTTAATTAACTATATCTACTAATAAAGTTTCTAATGTGAATTTCAATATAGAAGAAAGCATCCTTCTCCTTATCAAGAAATTAAAGTGAATGGATAAAGTGAATTAGGTTAAATTGTATTGTGCCAAATAGGAGCATACCTATTCTTTACCCTTTGGTCCAGGCATAATGAACATTGACTAATCCTATGCTTGGTTATTGAATCTGCGGTTAGGCTGGGAGGATACCGGCTCTCACTTTGGAGCTCCCACGTTCCCCTCACATAACATCTACACTTCAGCACTCAAACGATAGGATCGAATTGAGGATTTTAGTCTATCACTCTAAAATCTCCAATTATACGCTCGATAGTTTTATTTCCTTATTTATTTTGAACCCAACTTTCAAAAACTTTGACTTCCCTAAATCTTGGATGTAATCTTCACTTTAGTTGTAAAACTCAACATATTTTAACAAATCAATTGGCCAGATTGAAAGTAAATTAAGATCGAAGTGAAAAGATCATCACAATTTCTTAAACATTTTCATGGCATCACCA
>NW_018251235.1:23878-31434 GCF_001263595.1 Phalaenopsis equestris | reverse complement strand
GTTCTCGCCGTCGGCGGCCTCGATGGTGCCGTCAATGGAGCGCAGTCGGCGGCCTTCTAGAATATTTGATTCTGGACTCTCAGGAAAAACCCACCGTCTGTGGCGTTGAGGATGCCGTTGGTGCCCAAGGCAAAATTTTCACAGTTTCGTTCTGGTCTGAATGCGTTCCATTTTTTGGTCCTTTTTGCTCCAAATTCGCTCCTTTTTGCAACTTTTTGCTCCAATGACCATAATTCAACATACCTGCAATAAAACATCAAAATTACCCTTCTTTAAAGTGCAATATCATCAATATTAGTATAAAATAGGTATAAAAATCTCAACATAATTTTCTTTGGTCAATACTCCTTCTCAACATTACATAGCGGGCAACCCTTATAAAATCCATGAGGTGTTTCTATCTGTATCTGCTCTGTAACTGGTTCTAACTCATCGTTTATGCCAAGTAGGCTAGAAGAGGTCTCTCTCATGCATGCCTCATAAATCTTCCCCTCAAGAATAGGGGAGAGTAAACCTGCCGCTTCCTTATTTCATTTTCTCTCTTCTCGTAGCAAGGCTCTACGTTTGCAATGATTAGCATTGTGACTCTGAGTTCTTCTGAGCGATGCATCTAACATTCTTTCTTCATCAGCGCCTACTAAATCTTCTATCGAAGTAGTTATTAGGGACTGTAGACGACTGATTCCTTCGATTAGGTGTTGTTGTTGAGTGATTACTTTCTTCCTCTTCCGTTAGGAGTCTTCTTTGGTGCCCATATTTAGCAGAGATGGTAATCCTTTCTTTTCCTAGTTACTGACAAAGTCCATCAGGGGGTTCTCATATTCTACGTTGACTTGACTGAAGTCTAAGTCAAAGTTTATGATGTCGCCTTGAGCAGCCCTTTCTTCATTCAGTGTTAGATTTAGGCCATCTCTAAAAGCGAAGATCAGCTTTCATCCAGACATTCTTCGGTAAAGGATAGAAAAATGTCAGTGCGCTGACATTCAACATGAACAAGAACAAACACGAAGCACTTATTAGACAACAAATTTTTAAAATTTGTAAAATCTGTTTATTCAATTAATTTAATTTAATTAGATTTTAAAATTAAAAATAGAAGAAGATAAACAAAGTGGGAAATTTCAAAAATTTCATTTTATTGAGGTTAATTTATTACAAATCTTTGGACCAAGTCATAGACGCTTGACCAAATAAATAACCCTAGAATAATCAAAATTGCAAAAACACTTGATTTCAAGCGGCGTCACGTCAGGTAATATATCTTCAAGTAGCGACCATTGACCGACAGCATAAGTCTCTCGCCTCAAAAATACATCAACTAGTAAACTCCTCCCGAGTAAACATCCTCTATGACGAATAGTCCCTCCCAAGTTGGTTTAAATTTTTCACTTATTTTGTGGTGTGCAGGAATATGTCTCTTGAGAACGAACATAAGGTCACCAACTTTGAATTCCCTCGGGCGGACAAATTTATCATGAGCCAGCACCATCCTTGCTTAGTAAAGCTCTAAGTGTTGTTGTCTTCTAGTCGTTTTCACTTGAGACTTTCCAGTTCTTCAAGTCAGAGTCTTGCACTTTCTTAAGTTGTAATTTGATTGGTGATGGTGACTCTGAGAGATGGTGTCTGAACTTCTAGAAGTAGTACAACCTCAGATCTGTACATAAGTGCATAGGGTGTACATTGAGTGGGAATCCTGAACGTTGTATGGTAGGTCTATAAAGCTTCTAATAGTCTATTATGCCAATATCTTTTATTTTCGTTCAGTGTCTTCTTTAAAATCAGCACGAGCATTTTGTTGAAGGCTTTGGCCAGCCCGTTTGCCCTGTGATAGTAGATTATAGAGTACCTCCAGACTTTTCAATGTCATTTAACAAAATTGTTGATCTTTATGCTTTTGAAGGCTGTCCACTGTCAAAAATCATTCTACATGGAACACCAAAACGATAGACATTTTGGCTTTTGAACAATTGAAGGACGTGTTGTGTTGTAACCTCTAGTAACGACACTGCCTCTGCCCACTTGGAGAAGTAATATGTAGCGACAAGAATAAATCTATGTCACTTAGAGGATGGAGGGTCTATCGTACCTATTATGTCCGTGCCCCCAACACTCAAATGGCCACGAGGCGATAGTTGGGTGTAGCACATTTGGAGGTTGATGAAAGACCACCCCATGCACTTGGCAAAGGTGACATCTTCTAGTTGTATCCATGCAATCAAATATCATTACTGGCCTATAATATCCAAGTCTTTTGATCTTCATTTTCATCTTTAGCCCTAACAGGCGAGCATCACATAATTCGACATGTACTTCTTTGATAATATTTTCTGCTTCTACTCTACTCAGATATTGTAGCCACATCTGATCAAATAATCTTCTGTAGAGAACATTTTCCACCAACGCGTATGACATAGCCCTTCTTATGATGAGATTGCTTCAGACTTATCTTTTGGAAATTTTCCAGTTTGCAAATACTCTATTAATGGCTTTTGCCAGTTTTCATTGATGTCAGCCACTGCAATCATCATCCCGTCTTCTCTTTCAAGTTTATGTATTTTGTTGATATCTATTCGAGATAAAACCCATCTTCCTTGTACTGTAATATCGATGGAATCCTATGGTGGAAATGTCAGTTCCTTGGAAAATTTTACCAGAGCATCGGCATGGGCATTATCTCATCAAGAAATCTGGTAGAGAGTCACACTAGGGATCTGTTCAAGCAGCTTCATTGTGTACCGGTGGTATTATGCTATTCTTAGCTTCAAAATCTTGTATTTTTTGACAACTTGTTGAATGATGAGTTGTGAGTCACCAAAGATGGCAACGTCTGTTATATCCATTGAGATTACTAATTCCAATATGGTGAATAGTGCTTCATATTCTGCTTCATTGTTTGTACATGTATTTGTCTGATGGTAAGAGAATCTGAACATGCCCTTATCTGGCGTGATGAAAATCAGACCAATCCCTGCTTTGCCCGGTATAACCATTTCTAATCCTTCATCTTTCCTGGCTAAAGAAGCCCCATCAAAATACATCTCCCAATGTCTGGCACTGGACGACTCTATTTGCAGTATATGTTCTCCTTGTAGCTTGTCATTGAGTGGGGACCCAGTTGGAAGTGGGTGCAGTGAAAGAAAATCTACTAAAATTGGTCGCTTGATAGCGTGGAAGGGAACAAAATTTATATCAATTTGCAATAAAATCATTGACCATCTTAGTAAACGTCTGGAAAGTGTTGGTCGGATCATCATATATTTCAGTGGATTAAATTTTGAAATAAGGGTAATCTTGTAAGAAAGCATTTAGTGTCTAAGCTTTTAGGAGGCAAAATTAAAGCTTGACAATGCTTGTCGATAGGCAAATACTTTATCTCTGCCGGTATTAGATGGCAACTCAAGTAGTAGAGTGCATTTTCCTTACCCTCATCTTTGACTTAGGTTAATAGGGCTCCGAGAATGTTGTCTAAGGTCGCGATATAATGTATCAACAGTTTTCCTTGGATAAGGGCTTCCAAAATAGGAGGTTTCATTAAGTATCATTTAAAATCCTCAAAAGCCCACTGACATATCTCTTCCCAAATAAATTTGACATCCTTTTTAATTAATGTTGAGAAGAGCTAACACCTACCTGAGAGATTAGAAATAAAGCGCCTCAGATATGCCAATTTTCCTTAGAAGGAACATAGTTGTTTTAAGGTTTTGGGAGGAGGCATTTCCAAGATAGCTTTAATCTTATCTGGGTCAATCTCGATTCCCCAATTAGGACAACAAATCCTAGAAATTTCTCGGAGGTAACGCCGAAGGCTCACTTTAAGGGATTCATCTTAAGATTATAATGTCGTAATAGTTCGAACACAATCCTCAAATTGTACAAATGACCTATTTTCTATTTGCTTTTGATGACCAAATCATCCACGTAGCACTCCACTTGATTTTGAATGAGGTTGTCAAAAATCTTTGTCATTGCTCGTTGATATGTTGCTCTGGCATTCTTTAACCCGAATGACATTACTTTGTAGCAAAAGATCTCAATAGGTGTTCTGAATTCTGTAAGTGTTGCATCCTCTGGATCCATCTTTATTTGATTGTAATGTAAAGATCCATCCAAAAAGGAGAAATCCTCATGTGTCGAAGTGATGTCCACAATTAACTCTGGTATTGGTAGCAGAAATTAATCTTTTAGACATGCTTTATTTAAATCCCTAAAGTTAACACATACACTAATTCGTCCATTCTTTTTCTTAACTAGTACAATGTTGGCTAGCCATGTGGGGTATTGCTCTTCCCGCACAAAGTTAGCATCTATTAATTTCTTTACCTCGACAATGACTTGTTGCTCTATCTATAGGTGCATTCTTCTGATAGCTTATTTTACTAGGGACAAATCTCTATCCCCCAAAGTTTACGAACTGCAACTTCTGCTGATAGCCTTGACATTTCATCAAAACTCCAGGTGAAGCAATATTTAAATTCTGATAATAACTTTATAAACTCTATGGATTCTTTCTTACTGAGTAAAGAACTTATGGCTGTTCGGGGCTGTTCATGAGTCCTCAAGTTGATTTTTTTTAACTCATCAACCGTTGACATAAAATTCTTCTTCAAATTCTGGTGGAGCATCACCTATTAATTGATATTCAGAATCATCCTCTATAACAAGGCAATCCTCCTCCAATTCACTAGCAACAATCATGCAAAATTCTGAATCATCAACTGGTCTTTCAGTACCAAATTGAAGACCTTCTTTCGAGTTAGGAGCTTGACTTTTAACATTCCACGATTTTTTAAAAGTTGTAGCTTATCCTTTGGCATCTATTTTATCACATATCATTGATGAATTACTTTTTGTGAATTTACATGATTTCAGAACTAGTAGAAGGGGAAGCACAATAAAACTTGATCGGCTTTGAACCAATGCTACAGACTTCCTTTACCTCTAAACTTTCAACATTTTGAGGGTAGATTGGAGTACGGGTAAGGGTCATGGCATTCACATAGTGGTTGATCTGATCATACATCGACTCATACTCAATTTTCTCCACATATTCTAAGAAAATCTCGTATTGAGGCTTCTTCTATTTTATCATCATCATTTCTTCCTCGGAGCTTTCTTCATAAAAAATTTCTTCCATGTCGATGTTGATGGTCGGCCTAGTCCGTTCAACAATCGTGTTGATTTTTCCTCCTCCACGTCCCCGACCTCGATCTCCAGTGTATGGGCTAACAGAACCTCTACCACCTCCTTATGAAGTGACAATAGTAGATTATTGAAGTGGAGTTAAATGGCTTCTTCTTTATGACTCTTCTGAGTATTCCACTTCATTTGAAACAATTTCACGAGAAAAGATGGCTTTCATCGGAGGTGCATAGTAGGCGGCGTCTTTGTGAATGCCCACTTCATGTATTGTATACGGTTGTAAATCCCCTTTAATACAATTTTCTTGTCCTTCTTCGAAATATTTGATGTATTGATGTAATGATGATGGAACCATATTATTCTCATGAATTCATGGTCTTCTAAGTAGAGCATTAAAAGATGTTTCTGCATCGATGATGTGGAATTCTGTAGTTGTTACTAATTCTCCAGCTTTCATTAATAGTGTGATCAATCCAAGGGCTCTTTCTCCCTTCTAATTAAATCCTCTTAACATCATTTTACTGGTTGTAAGCTCTTGATCTTCAATATCCAAATATGCAATGTCCATAGACTCATTAAGTTTAGTGATGCTCCAAGATCCATCAGAACTATGGAGTATACAAATCTGCGGACGTTGACAGAGATGTAGAGTGGTTGATTGTGGTCAGTAGTGCCGAGCAACAAGTCTTCATTTGTGAATGTTATCCTAGGTTATTCTTTCAACTAGCAAACTTCATCCAAGGATGTGCTAGCCTACTATGCTAAGCATATCTCTGGTTCAAGTAAAGCTCTAACCGGAGAATCTGTCATCTCCTATGACAGGATTATAATCAGCTTTGTATAATCGTCCGATTTTCACTTGGTTATGTGGCTCTTCCACCGGTGGAGGTGAAGGTAGCTCTTCCTGAGTGACTGTTTGTTTTCCTTTATCCACTAGAGCTGTTCTTGGAGGTAATACCTTCCCACTCTTTAGATTTACTTCTGTGATTTCTTCTTCTTGAGATGCTTCAGGCAAAATTTATGGTATTTCTTCTTCTTCATCCAAAGAGATCCAAGTTAATAGAAAGTGGTGCACCATGGCACTCGAGGACTAGCTCCTTACTTTTGGCGCAATCGTATCCAGTATTGTTGATATCTTCTTCATTCTAGTGAACGAGTATATCAGACTCAAGTACGATTTGAGGATCAGTTTAGGAATCGAGGTTGGAGTTAGATTGAACAAAATTAGTTACGTTATCATTAGAAATAGTAAAATGTAGCTGAAATCATAATCATTATATTCATAATACCCCAATGGGGCAAAAAGATAATCATACATGGTCAGGGTTCAAGGATTTTTTTCTTTGAATCCGAGAAAACCAATATAATAGAGGTAGCCCCTATCCTACCCCCCACGTTATCGGTCTTCATAACGTTGTTCTTTTCTTTCTCTTTTGATTGCGATGGTTTCTCTGACAAAATCTCCATCTTTGGCTGAGCAGGCTGTACACTCTGAATGACTGCTTAAGCTGAAACAGTCTGAATCTGATCAAGTCTTTTCTTGGATGACTTGCTCTAAACTTTACTCCATCCATCTTTTTCTGCATACAGATTTATCTAAATGATGCCGAAATCATATTCCATATTCACAGAACCTTTTTTAGGTTTTTTTAAATATTCCTTTCGGATTATTATATTTCCTTCTTTGTAACTCCTCTCGAGCCAATCATTGAAAATGAAACAACCTTCTACTGTATGACCCAACATCCTGTGGTAGGGACAAAAATTAGGATAGTCTTTCTTGTCAGCTTCTTCAGCCTTTCTTGGTTCTGGCAATTTGAACTCTGGATTTTTCATTAAATTTATGAACAACTTTGACACAGCCTCATCTTTGATGGAATACACTCTTCTCTTCATTTCTGCAAGAGTTGGACCCATGCTACCTTCTGCTTGGTATGGTGCTTGGTATGGGCCTCCCTGGTATGACTGTTGGCTGGATTGGCCATACTGCTGTATTTGTTGTTGAGTATGTTGTAAAAATTGCTTGAACTTTGGTGAGAATGCTTTGTCTGTCTCTTTATTGGATAATTTCCTTTACCGACTGTTGCCACTGTCTCAGACTTCTTTTCAAATGCTCTAGTTGTCCTGGATTTCTTCATTTTCTCTTGGGAATCCATATGTTTAACTTTCTTCTGTAAATTGCTGGCTTTGCTTAGCAATTTCTCGAAGGACTTGATGGTGAGTCCCTTGAGCATGAAAGCTACTGGCCCATGGATTCTTTTGAGCAGAATCTCAATCACATGTTGTTCTTGTAGTTGAGGTCCACATTTCATGCTAAGATTTCTCCACCTCAATATGTAATCCACTAGAGTCTCGTTGGGCATTTGCTTCTCCACTTCGAGATCTCTAAGAGAAACATGGTGTTGTGCTCCAACAAA
>NW_018251235.1:5022-23808 GCF_001263595.1 Phalaenopsis equestris | reverse complement strand
AGCAAAAACAATCCTTGACAGGCTGCTGATGAACTGCGGAAGAGTAAGGCTTTGTTTCTTCTGGTGTTGCCACAACTGGCTCGAAAGTGTGCTATATGTTGCCTAGGATTTATGGTCCTGTCAAATGTCTTAAAGATCTATGACATAAGACCCTTAGGGTAAGGTACGACATCAAACTTCTTCGGGTAAGGTCTACCCCTCGAAATAAATGCATCACTTCGACTAATTGTTTAGTATCTTTTTTCTGGTATGGTGTTTGGTGAGGAATCTTTCTTTTGCTATTCTTCTCCATTAGCGGAGGCAACATCTCTTTATTCATTGCTAATATGGATTATTTCAGGCTGGTTAACACCTAGAGAAGTGACCTGCTGTGACTGGGATTGTCCATTAACTGTAACCTTGGCGGCCATAGTGGCTGCCATCTCATCCATTCTCTTTACCATTTGGCTAATTTGCTTATCTCTTGAGAAAATGGCCTTACACAAATCACCTGTGACATTCCCTTCGATGAGAGGTTGGGCATTGCATGCAGATGAGGTAGCTCTATTCTCGATGACATGAACATACATGAAATCTTCATCAAGATAATCATTAAAATCAAAATTCTCATCATCATCATCAATGGTTACACCATGTTCTTTGACTAACTCAAAAATTTCAACTCAGAGATTTTCAACTTTCTCTTCAATTATCGCCTCCTAAATCCTCTTAAGGTCTAGAGGACTTCCCCGAACATCTTTCACTTGTTGCTCTAATTTTGTAGTAATAGTTACAACAATATTAGATACTTCAGATTTTTGCTCCATTGCACTATTCTGCCCTGCGGGCTCACTAGACCACATTGAAATGGTGTGACTTAGGGTACCCAGACCCTCTTTCTTGACGATGATGACTTAAAACGGGGTGTCTCAACAGAGGCATCAACATGTCAGAGAGAGGAATGCTCCCTAGAGTGTGAATCAAACACAATATCGAGTAACTTCTTTATCTTTCCCCTTTTGAGGCATTTCTTAGACCACTTAATCGATCAAAATCCTGCAAAACTTGGAGCGGTAGAGGTAACAAAATCTGTAGTAGTAATGGTAGTATCAATTTCGCTTCCAAGACGGAATCTGATGGGAATACGTGTGGTAAAGCCTCAGCTAACTTGTGGGATCGTTGGGCAGTCCTAGCATCCTTCATAATTTTTTTCTTCATTTCAAAGGTTACCGCACATCCTACTCTTTTAAGTAGTTTGACCATTGAGGATCCTTCTTTAGTAGCCAATCTCTGGAACACTATGATGACTTTAGTGATTGGAGTGGGCTTCTCCCTTTCCTCACTGCGACTATGAAATGATGGTAAGGTAGCAACGATCTTTTGAACACTCTTGTGTTCATTAGTATTCATCAGTGGGTGAAACCTACTCCCTCGCAGAAGCGGAGAGGTCTACAGTAATCCAAGTTACTCCTCATGAGGAAACTTATCATTGGGTACTTTTTCTGAAATTTGGCCCTTAGCTACCCTCCAAGATTTTCGGTTGTAGTTCTTTCTTTGAGCTCGAGTTAGTGGCACAGGTTTTGAACTTGAACCAATCTTAAACACTGATGAAGAGATGGTAAATTCTTGAGTTTCATCTTCCACAATCATAATCTCCATTCCTTTAGCAGAAAAGGGGACAACAGACTTAGTCGAAGGAGCAGCAGTTTTCACCTTCCTGCAAGAAGAGAAATCTTGGGGACATTTTAGGTTAAATTCAATGGTAGGCTTTTGAACTTATAGAGTAACGACTTTCATTACAAAAAATGGGGCTTTTTCGAGAAAAACTTCCAGCTCGTTGAATCCAGTTCCAAACTTGCAGCCCCAAACTGGATGGGAGCGACATTGCGGGCATCATGGCTCGTCGACAGATTGCACGAGAAAGTGAGCATTGGGAACACCATTGCAGCAGCTTCAAAAATAAAGCTTTGGGGTTAGTTATTTGGCCAACACCTTATAATTCTAGCGCGAACACTAAAAATTAACAAAGGCTGATCCATAGACTGGGCAAATTTTTATTTTATTATTATTTTTTAAATTTGTGAAGGTTTTATATTTATTAAAAATACTTTGAAAGTAGAAGAATTTAATTAATTAAGTAAAAAAAAGGTTAGAGAGCAAGCACAACATGAAACAATTTGATTTAATTTGCAAAGTAGCAAACCAACCTCAAAGGGGAATGCGAAGTTTAGGACCCAGTGCGAGACTGATTTTTTAACGCACAATGCCTGAGCGAAACTAATCCACTGACACACGTATTGGGAGTCTGACTCCATACGAAGATAAAGTCCTAATGAACTTATGAACCTCTCTATTCAAAGGTGATTGAACAAATGGAACAAATGGTCCTGAAGTCCCCTGAAGTCCGAAAGAGTTGACCGCACTTACCCAAGAAAAAAATGGGTGAAGCATGTCAATGGAAGAAGGGTAATTTGATCTATAAGGGGCATGGACACATCACCGATGTATGAAGATAATATTCCTTTATTAATATGGAGAGAGAAGCACGTCCCGAACGGAGTCACCAGAAGCTGTTGACACAATTGTAGGGGGTCGTCCTGTGAAAGCTGTCGGCCGGAATGGAAATCCCGTCCCCCTCTTCTGAGGGACCTTTAATTTATATATATATATTTAAGTTTAGAAAAATATGAAATCAAAATTGATCACATATTTTTCAAAGTTTACATGAAAGAGCACTACAACTCAAGCTATGTATCTATCCCGAAAGATAAACATAAGACTTGAGGGTGAGGCTTGATAAAAAAAACTAAGAAATATATGACATCTGTTTAGCCTGCGAAACCATTTTATTATAAGCTGACAAGTTCCCCTATTTAATATGAAAAATTAAATAGGTTTTATATTAAGTTGGGTTCAAAAAAGCTTCCTATAAGGGCAAGCCCCCATAATTAATTTCATCTTAGATAACCGAACTCACCTAAGAAAACTCTTGATAAAAATCAAGGGATATTATCTTCAAGGAGTTCGAAGGAATGAGACTTTTTAATGAGATCAAACAAAGAGGTGTGAAATGGGAGTAGCTCAAATTTGGAACACATAGTTTGGAATCTAATGGTAGAAGATTTAAAGGATATCATAGATCTTGAGGAGAACCATGATGACTTCCCAAACTATCCTACTGTTTGGCTTCATTCTTGGGAGAATAGAACTATTGAATGTTTTATCCTGACAGTTTTTTTAATTAGGGCTTATATTTGTGTGAAACAATCACACAAATAGCCTAGAAGATGTGAGGATTTAGGTCGTGACGAACAACAACCTTAGAATCCAAAAAAAATGAGCTAGGGCTTACATTGTATAACAGGGCTACACAAAGGCCTAAAGATAAGTTGAGGATTTATGTTGCATAAGCAAGCAACTTCAAATTTCTATGGATTGTTGTTTAATTCTAAGGAATGGTATAGCTGGTGTAGACATGTTTTGCTGTTGAAGATGGTTGTTCTGCCCACGATGCTAGCTCTAAGCTTTTTGTCACAGTAAGTTTAAGCTTTCTAATGTGTCAAGTCATGATGTCAAATCAAATATTTCATATGGTTATGGTTCTTTAAATTTTATGCGGATATTAAAGTTTACTAAGGAACAAATTAAAGTTGATTAGAGTGACACTACTTAGGATCCTATGATTCCCTCATTTTGGCACCACTATTTTCTTTCGGATTCAATTAGTCCAAATGAATTTAGTTAACTCAACCTAATGAGTTCCATACTTTCATTTAAACCATAGGAAATCTCATAGCAACCGTAGGTTACCTCCTCCGAGGGATTCCCGATCATCCGATATAGACATTTTAATTTAGTTGTAATTTTTTTCTTTTGTTTTGTTTGTTCCTTAAATTTTGAGTTATCTTATATTTTGAATGTTGTGGTGGTGAATTTTATCTTTTTAATTTTAGTTTTGGTTTCAATTTGGTCGCTATCCTAAAAGTTTTTGTTTTGACATGCAGGGTGATATTGTTGTTTAACATGCAAGTTCACGAGCAGAAAAAGTACAGTAAAGAAAGTGCAGGAAAAGAAGGTGTTGTAAACTATAAAAGCGTACCTGTCGAGTCTTCTCATTCCTCTACTTGAAAGTTCAGTACTTGCAAGTCATATATATATTTGCAGGAATTAAAATATGCTTATAGAAAGAACAAAAAGTATAGGCCTGAGGTATGTCTACCAGATCCTATTTCATATCTTGGTGGGTCCTATTTATTTAAGTGTATAAATGGTCTCTTAAGCAAGGCATAATGAGTTTAATCATGCTTCAAGATATTTAAAAGAGTATGAGAAAGGTCCAGGGACCAGTCCCTGGGCAGCTCACAATCTCCTAAAAAATCTAGAGCTCATTCAAACTCATTAGGTTGCTTAATAACTCATCCTTATCATACCCTTATGCTCAATGAACTGAGGTTCTAGCCAACCCTAAGGATGGGATAAATTATCACTTGATGTTTTATTTATAAACTATATAGGTAAAAATCCTTAGAGGCAATTTGACCTAATTAAGAAACTTAATACATTGATTTTAAAGATGGGCTTGTAGTGTCTTAAAAGGTTTTAAATTATTTATAGATTATTTTCTAATTCTCATTGGACAAAATTTGATTAAACCTAATTCGCTACAAAGCCCCTTAAAGCTTAATGGGTAGATTTGTAATTTAAAAAAAAATAGATTTTTAGATTTTTATGCTCTTCATCATCATCCTGAATCATGCACCATTAATTAGGGTTTAAAATTAGTGAGTTATGATCTTCCAAAGTCAAACCCTCACGTTAATATCTTCTTATTTTATCAATCTTCCAAACTTCATTAATTTAAGGAATTACAAATTTATCATTAGTAAGATAAAAGTGAGATTGGTTTTTATCATTTATCCCTTTTACATTTCAATCATCAAAACATATCAATTAATATTATTTGTTGCCCATTTAGCTCTTTGGTTAAGCCTAAATATTAATTAAGCCTTACATTCCAAAATTACCCTTTTTGGCCCTAAGGCCTTAAGACCCTATAATTCATTAAATTGAACTCAAATGACTTGAAAATTTTATATTACCCCACTCATGGGTCAGTTAAAACATCAGAGGAGATAATGTGATTTTTCTGAATTAATTTAATTTTGTAATTATTTTTAGTACAAAAATAGGAATTTTCAAGAAAAATTTAATAACTCAACCAAAACAAAACCTCTTTCCTTAAAAAAATTATTCAAAGCTCGCCTAAATTTGGGGACCATTTTGACCTATTTTCATATTTTTAGAGGTTTAAATAAATTATTAGAATTATTTGTTTGTTTTGAGTATTAATTAAATATAAAATATTATTTAAGAAGAAAGTTAAGTTTTATATTTTTATTAAATCTCTCTAAGTTTAAGGATCCCAAAGAAATAAATTTTATATTTTTTGTGATTTATATTTTAATTATTAGAAACATTTTAGTGGAAAATTAAAGAATATTCATTTTAAGCCTTTAAAAATGAATATCTTGGCTTAGAAAATTAGGAAAATTATTTTGATTGGTCCCAAGTGATCAGGAGGCCAAATGTGACATTTTAGTATGTTTTTAAAATTTTGCAATTTTTATGAATTTTAATTAATTTTTAATTATTTAAATGCCTAAAATTAACTCAAAAATGAAGTATTTATTTTAATTTCAATTTTATTTTTCTTAGGTTTCTTTGGTCATAAAGAGCTCCCAAAACCAATTTAGTGATTTTTTGAGTTATATGTTATTTATTATAATTATTTTAATACCAAAAATATCGTTTCACTTAATTAATCTATTTTAGTGGTCAAATTAACTTCAATTGACTTAAATTTTTTATGGTGAGTTCCTCTAACTATAAACTACAGTGGAGAATGATTTTTATGCTATTTACATTTATATCTACTCTAACTTAATTTTATTTCATTTTTTAGGGTTGGTGACAATTAAGATTATTGTTAATGAATTAAACTAAGTTTATATTTTTCCTAGGGTCCTCTGACCACAGTGAACCTATCAAAATAAAATTTATATTATTCTGATGATTATTTTAACTTTTATATTTTTTTACCAAATTAGGCATGATATAGTTGAAAAATAGAGATCCCTGTCTAGAGATCCCCCCTGATCTTGGAAAAATCAGGAAAGATTCCTCATGACAAAGAGAATCAAAGTCCTACAAATTATGTTATGGTGAAATGTCTATACAAACAAAGAATCCTACAAATAAAGAATCTAAATAAGGAAAACACCATTTAGTTTATTACAAATCATCCATGCATCAAAAAAATATGAAATCATTTTCACATTGTTCTCCTTTGTTCACTGAGTAAGAGGGCTTTTTTATTTTATTTTTGTTACTTTTCTACACCAAGATATGCATTTTTGAAGTTCTAGGAATTAAATAAATCAATTAAATCACTAATTTTCTTCTTAAGTGACACGACGCCACATCAACGTACGACAACTCCGAAGCTCCACACGGCATCTTTTGGTTCGGCTTGGCTATCCTAGTCAGCGCTGACTCGGCCCACTGTTCACGCATCAAGACTCCATCCGACACAATCTCGTTCGTCAATCCAATACACGCGAAAATGGACAACATCTATTCACTGTCCCTAAATCCTTAGCCCGAGAACCTTCCAACTTCAAACCTTAATATCTCTCTCGATAATTAACAAAATAAAGTGTGGTTTGTTCCTATAAACTCGTCTTGACTAGGAGAACATATCCATATGATTTTTCAAGCCTTAAATTGAGTCTATGAGCATGGAGAATTAAATGAGACTCAGTTTAAGGGGAGATTTCAATGCCTTTTCCCAAGAGGCGTGGCCTCAATTGGGTGCTTCCAAAAGCTTACCTTGAGTTCATAGAGCTCCAAGATGAAGCCTTAAGCTGTGGTGAAATGCCTAGGTATGAAATCAACCAAAGCCGATTTAGGGGTTCGATCAAAGTCCACCCTAGGGTGGTCTAGTGATGGGGCTTCTATAGGGGATCTTCTTCTCTCACTTAGAGGATGGTGTGGGTGCAATTAATTTAGATTTTTTGGCTTCTTCAAGGATATCCTGTCTTGGGCTAGATTTTAAGCTCCAAAATGGAGCTCAAATAGTGGGTTTGAGGGCTTAAGGATGGTTGGATTAAACTTAAGAGGTCTTTGAGAAGCTCTAGAAGTAATTTGGCAGAGTCTGCCCAAGGAATTTCAAGCTCTCCCCTCTTGGTCGTGGAGGGTGAGTTTAAATAGAGGGGCTTGAAGGCTACAATTGGGTCAACCATTTAGTGGCTCTGGTTGCTTATGTGGAGGGGAAAAAATGAGCAACAGTAAAATTGTGATGAGACAGCTTGGATGGGTTTAATTTTGGGTTTTAACAAAAAGGGAGCTTTTGGAATTGGGTTTTCCTGCAGCCAAGGTGGCTGACCGACAAGGCTCAAGTCACCATCTAGCTCAAAGAGGTCAGG
The DNA here is from genome assembly GCF_001263595.1 of Phalaenopsis equestris. Lineage (NCBI taxonomy): Eukaryota > Viridiplantae > Streptophyta > Magnoliopsida > Asparagales > Orchidaceae > Phalaenopsis > Phalaenopsis equestris. Next base: position 16,345 of record NW_018251235.1, on the reverse strand, counting down.
GCTCGGGTTTGGTGAATTTAATTGGGTTGGTCGTGTGTAAAGGCATTGAATTGAATGGAATGGGGGAAGAGCTATTTTGGGTCAAATATGGTAAAAAAACATGGATTTGGGTTGGACTCAATCAGCAAGGCTTGTTTGGATGCTGAGGAAAATCAGATGGTTCAGTTAGGTTACCGTGGTGAAGTCCCCATCCAAGTGGATTAGGGCTAATATTGTGCTTAAGTGAGTCATGGGACTGGTTAATCATGTGTGAGAGGACCACTAAAGTGACTCCTCCTTTTGCCCAAGATAGCATGGTTACATTAGCATGACTCATATGGCTTGTCATTGACCTGGCTAATTTTCATGAGAAGGGATTTTGGATTTATGTGGTATTTTTGGTGAAGTTTATCATGAGTCCTAATATGGAATGATTTTATCATTTACTTAAGACTTAGGGAGTGATTTTGATTAAAGGGATGATGGGGAGGAAAATCATCATATGGGCTTTTGATTGAAATTGGGCTTTTTTAATTAAACATGGTGGGCTTGGACCTTTAAAATTGAGATTGCATTTGGGCTAAAATTTGGGCTAATTTAATGTTAAATTTTTCATAGGGAGATATCATGGAGAGTTTGGAAGGGATTTCAAGTAATTTGAATTGATTTGGAAGGCCAATTTGGTGAATTTAGTCATATGGTCAAAATTGGTTCTTTTTGATTTAGATGAAATTGGGCTTGCAATTGGGTTAAATTGGGCTTAAATCTTGTTTAGATTGGGAATGGGGGTACCGAATTTCGATTTGAAATTAAAATTGGGCATGATTGGGGCTAATTTGGGGAAATTGGACCTTTAAGGGAAGATTGGGGTTTTTGGTCAAATTGATTAAAATTGGTCAAATTGGTCAATGTGATGGTTAAAAATTGAAATTGAGAATATTTGTGATGATTTTAGAATTTTTGGGAATCTTTGGAATTTTTGAAATTTTTTGGCTATGAGGGGCATTTTAGTAATTTTTGGCAATTTTTGGGGTATTTCAGAAATTTGGTGATTTTGGTAAATTTTGGTGAGTGATTTGAGATGACTTTTGGATAAATTTTGGTATTTTGGGTAATTTTGGTATTTTTAGCAAAAATTAAGGTTGTAGGGGTTTTTGGTAATTTGGTAATTTTGGGCTAGAATGGACAAGTAAGCCATGAAGCAATGTCAAACCAATAAGAGCCATATGAGAACTCATTTTGGTTGTTTATTAAAATGGTGGTCCTACCCCTCTTAGCCAATTGCTAGGGGTTTGGGTCCATCCATATAAACTCTCCAAAGGAGTCGAAAGATCAAATTAAAGGAGTCCTAGGGTTTGAGATGTGTGAGAAAGTGTGGTGTGTGCAAGCTAGCCAAATCCAAGACCAGACCACCAAGGGTTAGTCCTTAGGCTTGACCATCCTATGGGGGACTCCTCTTGAGCTCCTCCATACTGGCCCCACCTACTAAGTATTAGACGTTAGAACCAATATGTGGAACTTCAAGTTGAGCTGAGAAGAGTGTAGAATTTCAATGGCGAGGGTTCTTTTTCTAGTCATCTAATAATTATCAACAGGAAAGTCCTATGGCTAGTCCCTCGACTACTAAAGAGGGAAAATCAAGACCTCAACCAAAAATGAGGTCAAGAACAACAAAGAGCAAATTAAAGCTATTCAACATAGAAGTGGAAAAGAATTTGAAAACAAATTCCAAGAAGAGGTTGAACTTGAAAAAAATGAGGTGGAAAATAAAAAATCAAGTGAAGATTTTTCATTTGGAGTCAGAATGTCCTATAAAACCAAATAAAATCACTGTAGAAAGACCACCACATCCATTTACTCAAAGATTAAAGCAGAAAAATAGAGATAACCAATTTTATAATTTTTTAGAAATATTGAGGAAATTAATGATAAACATTTCATTTCTTAAAGCTTTGGAATAAATTTCAAGCTATGTGAAGTTCATGAAGGATATACTCAATAAGAAAAGGAAGTTTGTAGATAATGAGACAGTTGCACTCAATGAAGAGTGTAGCGCTATAATTTAGAAAAAACTTCCTGAAAACCTTAAAGATCCTAGAATTTTTACAATTCCTTGTGCTATTGGCGAACAATTTTGTTGAAAAGCTTTATGTGATTTAAGAGCCAGTATTAATCTTATGCCGTTATCGTTTTTTAGAAGGTTGGTCTTAGGAGATATTTCACCTACGATTGTAATTCTTCAGTTAGCTGATCATTCAATTCCTTATCCTAAATATGTTATAGAAGATGTTTTGATAAAAGTTGATAAATTTATATTTCTTGTAGACTTTATTGTATTAGATTTTGAGGAAGATAAAGAAATTCCTGTCACTTTAGGAAGAACATTCCTTGCCACTGGAAGAGCTTTGATAGATGTGCAGAAAGGAGAACTAATTATGAGAGTTAGTGATCAAGAGGTTATATATAATATTGCAAAATAAATGAGAGTCCCTGCAAAAGAGCAAGGATTGAATACTTCAGAAAAGTTATTAATGAATATTTAAGCCATGAATATTTCAAGAAAACATTTGAAAGCGCACTTGATTTCATCTATTGAGAAACCTCATAAACTAGAATTGAAAACACTTTCTAAACATTTGAAGTATGCATTCTTAGGAAATTTATCTACGTTACTTGTTATAGTATCCTCAGAATTAGCTGATGAGCAAGAAAAACAATTGTTGGAAACTTTGAAAAGATATAAGAAAGCCTTTGGATGAACATTAGCCAATATTAAAGGATTTGTCCTTCAATTTGTATTCATAAATTTTATTGGAAGATCAACATAAACCAAGAGATGATCCTCAAAGGAGATTAAATCCAATGATGAAAGAAGTTGCTAATATAGAAATTTATAAATGGTTAAATGTTAGAATAATATATCCTATTTCAGACAATGCTTGGGTAAGACCAATTCACAGTGTTCCAAGTCCAAAGAAAGGATGTGTGACTGTAGTGATAAATGAGCATAATGAATTAATATCAATAAGAGAAGTCACTGGTTGGCAAATCTGCATAGACTATAGAAAATTAAATTCTGCCGCTAGAAAGGATCATTTTTCTTTACCCTTTTTGGACTAAATGTTGGATAGGTTGGCTGGGCACAAATATTTTTATTTTCTAGATGAATATACCATTTATCATCAAATATCTATTGCTTTAGATGATCAGGAGAAAACAACATTTACTAGTCCTTATGGAACTTTACTTTTCGGCGAATGCCCTTTGGAATATGTAATGCACCTGCAACATTTCAAATATGTATAATGTCAATTTTTAGTAATTTAATTGAAAAACAAATTGAAGTCTTTATGGACGATTTCTATGTGTTTGGAACTTATATTAAAATATGCTTAAACAATTTAGAGAAATTTTTGGAACAATGTGAAAAGACTAATCTTGTATTGAACTAGGAGAAATGTCAAATTAAATTGAGAAAAATGTCAATTTATGGTTGCAAAAGGAATTGTACTTGGGCATAAAATTTTAAAAAATTGCATAGAAGTAGATATTGCAAAAATTTAGGTTATATCAAGCCTACCTCCACCTACTACAGCAAGAGGAGTTAGGAGCCTTCTAGGACATGCTAGATTTTAAATGCGATATATCAAAGATTTTCAAAAATTACTAAACCTTTATGCCAACTTCTGGAAAAAGATACAAAATTTGACTTCAACCAAGATTGCCTTAAAGCCATTAAAACTTTAAGGGAAAAATTTATCACTTCTCCTATAATTGTTTCACCTAATTGGGAGAAACCTTTTGAATTAATGTGTGATGTTAATGATTACGCAATTGGACTTATTTTAGGGCAGATATATGCTAATATTTTTAAAGGTAATATGTTTAAAGGTATATACTATGCTAGTAAGACTCTTAATGATGCTCAGATTAACTACACCACCACTGAAGGAGAGTTATTAGCTATTGTGTATGGTTTTGATAAGTTTAGATCATATTTAATTAGAGCTAAATGTATAGTGCATACTGACCATTAGACTATTAAATATTTGATGCAAAAGAAGGCTGCTAATTCAAGATTAATTAGATGGGTACTTCTGATGCAAGAGTTTGATTTTGTGATAGTTTGTGATAGTTTTTTATAAGTGTCGTGAAGAAAGGAATTGGTAATCAAATTGCTGATCATATATCTAGGCTAGAACAGGAAGAAATACTCGATATGAAAAAAGGAATTAACGAAACTTTTCTTGATGAACAACTTTATGCTGTAAAAGGATAGGAAATATCTTGGTATGTTGATATTGTAAATTATATTGTTAAAGGTATTTTACATTATGGGCTGATAAAACAACACGGAAAGAAATTCATTTATGATGCAAAATCATATTTTTTGGATGACCCTTATTTTTATGAACAATACAAAGACTTATTAATGAGACGATGTGTGCCTTATAGAGAAATTTAGGAAGTTATCCAAAAATTTCATGATTCTGAATTTGGAGGTCATTTTGGGAATGAAAGAACTGTTCATAAAATTTTGCAATCTAGATTTTGTTGGCCTACTATATTTAGAGATGTTAATATATACATAAAAACATGTGATCAGTGTCAGAGAGTAGGTATTATTTCAAGAAGAAATGAAATGCCTCTAAATTTTAATATGGAAATTGAAGTTTTTGATGCATGGCGATTGGATTTTATGGGACTATTTATACCTTCATTAGAAACTATTTTTATATTGATTGTAATGAATTATGTTTTGAAATGGATTGAAGCAATCACTATACCTCGATGTGATGCTCAGAGTGTTTCAAAATTTTTAATTAAAAATATTTTTATAAGATATGGAATGCTGAGAGTAATCATTACCAATGGAGCATCTCATTTTAGAAGTGCAAAAATTGTAAGATTGGTAGAAAAATATAATATAATGCATAAAATTATAATTGTTTATCATCCCTAAATTAATGGTTTATCAGAAGTGTCTAATAGTGAAATTTAGATAATTTTGGAAAAGAGTGTTAATCCTAGTAAAATGAATTGGTCTGCTAGATTGAATACAGAATTATGGACATACAGGACAACTTAAAAACACCTATAAGAATTTCGCCTTATAAATTAATTTTTCAGAAGACTTGTCACTTGCCAGTAGAATTGGAGCATAAAGCTTATTGAGCTATAAAGGAATTCAATTTTATTTTGAAAGAAGCTGGTGAGATAAGATTCTTGAAATTGAATGAGCTTGAAAAAATTAGAAATGAATCTTACGATAATGCAAGGATTTATAAAGATAATATAAAGGGAATTTGAACCTGGAAAAGAAGTTTTATTATATAATATAAAATTGAATTATTTCCTCAGAAACTGAAGTCTAGGTGAAAAGGTTCATTCAGAGTTATAAAAGTTTATCCCTACGGAGCAATTAACATTAAAGATACCTAGACTGGAAGGATATTTGAAGTGAATGAGCATAGATTGAAATCATATTTTGATGGAAAAAGACTAGCTTTTAAAGAGGCTATATTGTTGGGTCACCCAGAATAAAGACTGGGAATGTCAGGCTCACGACATTAAACCAAGCGCTTAGTGGGAGGCAACACATTTGTGTTGTTGTTTAATTTGCTTTTTGAGTTTTTGTTCAAAATATTTTACGTATAATTATAATTATGTTTTTATATAGTCCGTGTATTTTATAAAATATTTATAAACATCTTTATTTACCTAATTTTATGGAAAAATTGAGAATTTAATGGATCGAAATTGAAATAGTGCAATTTTTGGAACTGGCGCGTGATGCGCCAATTTCCAGAGAGCTGACGCATGATGTGCCAAAAGTGGTGCATGATGCAACGCGGTGATTAAATTGACTTACAACATTTCAACAGGTGGTTTTTGGCAGTTTTTGGTAGTTCACCTCCTTATAACTCCCAAAAAGTGATTCATAAGTATATTTTGAGAGGGAAAGCGAGGAAAAAGTCACTCGATTTCAAATCCAATGGTGTCCCACTCCAATAATACTGTGAGATTTGGAATTTTCAACCGAAGAAAGCTCATCAGTTTCGATGCGTAGAAATTGCAAGGGCGTGTTTTAGTGAAGAAGAGGCTAATCAAAGAGAGGGGTTTTGTGAATCAAGGAATCAACACACCGAATACTCGAGTTGAAGAGATCATTGCGCAGAGACATTGAAAAGTGCTTTGTTACACTATTGCCGCCATAGTCATTTCTGTAGTGAAATAACTTTATGCAAATCTTCATGGAATCAAATAAGGAATAGTCTATGTGTGAGGCAGGTTTGTGCAATTCACTCCTTCAAGAATAAATGAGATGTTTATGATTGAAAATGTGCTTATCTGCCATTATGCAAATTTTACCCCTACGAGAGACAATATAAATGAACTCTACCAATACCTTACGGATGAATATACAAATTGGGAGGTACTTCTTTATTGTTAGATCGTACTTCTAAGGCATGTCACTTCTTTATTGCATCAAAATTACTGTCTACTATAAAGATTAGTAAGGTGACTAAGGAGAGTGTTATTTTAAATTATTGTATTCAAATCAAAAAACTTATTGATATTAGAGTCATTATTGTGAAATCATTTTAAGGTTTGATTATCAATGGGTATGCAACTGGGCTTGGACATCCATCCACTATTTCTCTACTATGCAGTCAATCGCAAGTACCTTACGAAAGTTGGGACAAAGTGCTTTTTTTTTTGGAAGTTGATGGATCCAGAAGTCTATTACAGTTGTATTAGAATGGGAGATGAAAACTATATGAATGTACTAATGGATCAAGAATCCCATAATTCATCACTTATTTAGTTTTACTTCAATTTGAATGCACTTTTGAAGAAGATAGAAAAAGAGGTGCAGAATCTAATTCATGTAATAAAAAATATTTCTAAAATGTTAGATCTTCTGGATTAGAGATTGAATAAACATTTTGAACATACTGATCGTATTGAAGATGGTATGGTGCATATGTTCAAAAACATGCTTGGATTGGGGAGGATTCGACTGATGAGTTTCCTTACCGACCCTTCTACAACCTGTATGTGCAAAACCAATCTATGGGAGATATCCACGAGGACGAGAGTGAAGAAGATGTTTGAGCATAGTTTATGCATGGAATTTTTGTTTAATATTGTTTGTTTTAATTACATTATTGTGTTATATTGCATTTAATTTTTTTGTTGAACCTTATTGTTGAACCAATTTTTTTGTTGAACCTTATCTATGTTTATGCTTTGTATTTAGATGTTTAGATTTCAGCGATAGGATGGTTGGCTTGCTTTAAAACATTGAAACAGATGTTTGTTGGCTTGATAAATGTTAGTTTGTAATATCATGGATTTTATATATATAAGTGAGTTCTGTGTTGTTTGTAAAAGATTTTCATTAGAATAATGTTTATCTATGTTTAGAAATGATCATTTAAGTTAATTAGAGGTTGACATAAAGTGGTACAAAACAGATTTACACAAAAACTAAAATCTGGTGAAATTGTGCTCTGGCGCATGATGCACATGATGCACCATTTTACAGAGCATTGGCGCATGATGCGATAGATCTGTCGCAAGATGTGCCAAAAACTCGAACACATCTGATTGCCTAAAAAACCGCAAAATTGCACGGACAAGCTCCATTTTCACTGCTTGGGTCATCTCCTACCTCTAAACCTTGACTTAGGGCTTTACGTTAAGGGATATAGAGAAGATTCTGGAGGCCAAAAATCATATATTTCATCTTCTCTTGATAAGAGCTTCACTTTAACTTAGAAATTTTTTTTTGTCACCATAGATTTTTCCTACATTGTGGAAGATCTGAAATTAGGGATTTTTTTATGAAAAAGCTTGAAGAAAACTCATGGTGAAAAGTTTCTTACCAAATAATCTTGCTTGAGGAGTTAGATTTTTTATTTAGCAATTTATTTGGAATTTATTTGAATTTTCATAGATTTTCGAATGGCTCCCTCAGTGAAGAGAGGAAGGTCGTCCGAGGAATTCGATTCACAAAGATTTGTTAACTTCAAGGCCCAACATAGTTATAATACTCAAATGGAAACCAGAAGATTGATCCGATAATGGGCATTTGCAAACCTGGGTGGCGAGATCGAAAGGTTGATCTTCACTAGAAATTGGGAAAGATTCTTCTACTTCACTGCAGTAGCAATTATCCCCATGATTCGGGAGTTTAATGCTAATGTGAGGTTCACTGAGGGTGATCACATCTTGGTAGAGGTAAGCAAGTAGAATTTACTGCTGATCAGATCAATGCTTTTTCTGGACTAAGGAATGTATATCTTGATGAGTACATTGCATTCGTGATGACTGATTCATCACTGGATGAAGTGATTGCCTTTTTTACTTATATAAATGGAGAATGAAAGACTAAGAATAACTAAATAGTTAACTTCTCTGCTTCCTTATTAACTAATTAGTCAATGACATCACTTTATTTATGTTAAGTTACTACCAATGAATCATCTTCCTGATGTGATAAAAGATAGAGCGGTGTTTAACTATTGCATTTAGAACATGAAAGCAATATTTGTTGGTTGACTCATAGTTCATCATGCTTAAAGTATAGCTTGTAGTTCTAAAGCTAGTGATTTGGGATATACTGTCATAATTTTCACTTTATGTGAGCAATCAGGAGTCGAGTCCCATAGAAATGAAGAAAGATTACAGCCACAAAATCATATTTGGAGGCATATGATTCAGAGAGTGGAATCATTTGTTAAATCTAGAGGTGGTAGAAGGGATAGACCCTCCACATCAGCTGTAGGAGCCCCCCCCCCACATCAGCTGTAGGAGCCTCTACTTCTCACTCTGCTTCACTTGAAAATATTATGGAGCAGCTTATGATTTAGCAAATTGGCATTAATATGTAGAGTCAGATTGAAGAGATTGGAGCAAGAAATGCTTATAATGATGAATATATACAGAGGAGAGTTCAAAATGATATAGATTTTGAGAATGCTATGGTAAAACATCTTAGGGGTGAAGGGTTTGAGGTATATTAATCTTTCATTTAAACTATGAAAAATGTGGGATCAGTTTGGTTTCATATTTTTCTAAACTTATATGCATATGTAAATTAAAATGTCCTTTCGAAGAGGGCGGCGGGATTTTGATTCCGGCGGCCGACAGCTTCCAATGGACAACTCCTCTACTTTTTAGTGTCGACATATATATGTCTCATTTAATGCTTTAAAGCCTACATGTATTTTTAAAGTTAGTACCTACAGTATACCAGGGCCCAGTTTCATAGTTAGAAATCCTTTATAGGTTAGTTTTTATTTTCATGTATTTACAGTTTTCTTTCACCTACTAAATTTTGTACTAAAATATTTTTTAAAATAATTACTTAAAAACTTAAGTTTGGGGAAAAGAAAATTTTCTTTTGAAAAGAAGTAAACTAAATTTTATTTGTCCTCAATTAACTATATTTTTAAAATCAGTTTAACATGACCTAGGATATTAAGATTAAACTTTAAATGACAATACTTAAGTTTATGAATATTATGGTAAATTTAGGTAAAAAGTTTTTAAAAATGAAGGCCAATTCTAAAGTAAAAGATAATTGGAATGATTGGATAAGACTACGTTTTTTCTATTTAAAGTGAAGAAAATTATATGTTTGAAGTGTTAAGAATTTTAGAGTTTCATGTAAGAAGAAAAGAATGAAACTTTATGAAATATCATAAACTGATATTAATTTATTAAGTGAAGAAAATTAAGGAGTTTTAACCTTAAGAAGAGGATAGTGAAGTTCAAAACAATTAAAGGTTATCAAGATATAGTAATCCTCACTTAAAAAGGAAAACAAAAAATGAAAATAAATGATTGAAAAGATCCTAAAAGAAAAAAAATGAGAAAAAGAAAAGAAAAGAAAAATAAATTTAGGAGAAGCTTGAGGAGATACCTAATAAAAAATTGGCTTCACTTGAATCAACTTAAGGGAGGAGCTTTACTACATTTTCTAAACTTGTATTGGAATATTGGAAGTATTACTAGTAAAGTTTTCATGAAGTTCTTTTTTATATGAATGTTCTAAATATCCTTAATATGATGAATTAAGTCCTTAATATGACAAATTGCAATTCTTATTGAAATGAATAAAGATTCAGAAATCTTAAATTTCATTACTAAATAGCCATAGAATTAGAGTTTGAATCCAAGTTATTAAAGGTTTATCTTAAATTTTGATATTCTATTTATTAAACTAAACTACAGAAGTTATGAGTTGATCACTATCCTATGTCATGTGCTTTTATGTGATAAAATTGTCACTTGAGGACAAGTAACATTTAAGTTTGGGGGATTTCAATTCACCAAAATAATATGTTGTTTTAAGTATGTATTTTATGCCAATTTTTGGTGATATTGTACCTTAAAGAAGGGTTTTTTTGTGTTTTTGTTGTAGGTATAAAATTTTTAGGCATTTGGGGCAAAAGTAGCTAAAAGAATGAAATTTGGAGCTAAAATATCAAATTTTGGGATCTGGCGCATGAAGCGCCGTTTGACAGAGCCTTGGAGCATGATGCACCAGATATGGCGCCAGATGCACCAAAGAAGGCTTTTTGCGAATTAAAGCAGTTCAAGGTGAATTTTGTGTGAATTTTCAAAGGGACACTTTTTCTAAACACCTTTTGGAGTAATTCAATGCAAATAAATTGCATCTAGACACTTTGGAAGGTTCTTTTATGGAGGGATATGTCTCTTGGATTAAATGACAATCTTTTAAATTCAAAAGAGTTGACTTTTGGAGGGAATTATGGATGGAAATTTGAATTCTTTTTGAAAGGAGATAGCCCAAAATAAGATAAGAAGACTTCAGGGAGTTTGTGTGTGATGTGAAAAGGGGGTGGCGTGAAAGGTAAGAGGAGAAGGAAGGTGAGAGATTTCTTCTTCATTACACTTCTAAGAGAGAATTGAGAGTGCTTGAAAAGAGAGAAAGGATTGGAGAGAACTTCTAGGGATTTTCTTGAGAAGGATTGTGAGATAAGTTGTGTCTTTTATTTATTTTGTTTTATAAACTTGTTATTATATATGAAATCCATATTTTGTCGTATCCTTCTTATGAATTTTGAGTAGTCTTCTTTTTCCTTCTCCCTACTCTGAGATATGGATTTGTGAAGAAGTAATTTTGTTTTTTTATGATTTTAAAGGTTAATAATTTGTGATGATTTGAACTCCAATCTTCATTTACTTTTTGATCTATCCAATTGAAATATTAAAATGTGTTGAGAAACATATGTTCCAAAAGGGAAATAATTTCTACAAGATGGCGAGAATCACATTTGATTTCATGGGAGAGTATGTCATCCATGGA
>NW_018251235.1:0-4787 GCF_001263595.1 Phalaenopsis equestris | reverse complement strand
AATTAGGGACCAAACTCTAGATTAGTCAATGTTCTTTATAACACTCGAAAGAGGGTAAAGAATAGGATTGCTCTTATTTGATACAAAATTGTTTTTATATATATTTTCATAATGATTTTAATTTCTTCACAATCCATATGCTCATTGTAAGGGGAAGAATGCTTTCTTAAATTTGAACGTTTAGTTTCTTGTTTAGTTAACTTTGACTTTCAACTGCACTTTAAATAACATTCACATTAATAGTTAATATTCATACTTTGCACTTTACCTTTTCTTAGCTTAAATTATAATTATAATCTTAAGAACTATTTACAGGCATTTCTAACTTCCCTGTGGGATCGATATCTAGAGCCCTTTATTACTTGAGCGATACATATACTTGCTTTTTTTTTTAAAAGGGTATTTAATAGTTTAAAAGTGTTTTAAGGATACAATATTTTTATTAAAAATATTTTTGTTGGGATTACATTGCATATTTATTATTATATTTGTCGTGTATATATTATAATATTGAAAAATAATTACAAAATTAACACACTAAATCCGCCCGCATCAATACTCGAATCAGATGTTCATTAATTCAAACCACATTAAGTATGATTTCTATAGGATTTAGACTTTGTAATTACTTAGATACTTCAGGATTATTTTTTAAGACACAAAATAGTTTTGACATTTTTGGTTAGGACTCAAAATCAGTAGGCTAGAACTTTTCATATTTTGGAATTAACTCAATCTCTGTAGTCAATCTTTGTAGTGTTGTCCTCATTTTTGGTTGAGGTCTAGCTTTTTCCTCTTTAGTAGCTCAAGTTCTAGCTATAGGACTTTCCTGTTTACTATCCCTAGAGTACTAGAAGAGGGACCCTCACCATTAGAAATTCTAAACTCTCCTTTGCTCAACTTGAAGTTCCACATATTGGTCTTAATTTCTAGCACTTAGTAGGTGAGGTCAGTATGGGGGAATTCAAGGGGAGTCTTTCATAAAATGGTCAGACCTTAGGACTAACCTTGGGTGCTCTGGTGATGGTTGAAAATGCTTGCACACACTAAACTTTCTCACATACCACAAACCCTAAGACCCCTTTTATTTGGTCACATGATTCCTTTTGGAAAGTTCATATGAATGAACCTATACCCCTAGTCTTTGGCTAAGAGGGTTAGAACCAGCATATTGGGCATCCAAAATGAATTCTTATATCGCTTCTATTGGTTTGGCATGGCTTCATGGCTTACTTGCCCATTTTAGCCCAAAATCACCAAATTACCAAAATTCTCCTACAACCCTAATTTTTACCCAAACTCCCAAAATTACCCAAAATACCCAAATTTTCCTAAAAAACATCTCAAACCACTCACCACTACCTAAATTGATGAAAATTCACCAAAATAAACAAATTCCCATAATACCCCCAAAATTACCAAAAATTACCAAAATACCCCTCATGACCTAAAAATTCCAAAAATTCCCCAAAAATTTCAAAATCATCCCAAACATTGTCATTTTAAATTTTTTGATCATCAATTTGACTCAATTTGACCAAATTAGTCCAATTTGACCAAAAGCCTCAATTTGTCATTAAAGGCCCAAATGCCCCCAAATTAACCCCAACTTTGGCTCAATTGACCCCAATCTTGCCCAATTTCAATTCCAAGTCAAAATTCAGTATCCCAAATCCTAATATAAACAAAATTCAAGCCCAATTTTATCCAATTACAAGCCCAATTTTACCCAAATCAAAAAGGCCCAATTTTGACCATATGCATAAATCCATCAAATTAGCTCACCAATTCAATTCAAAATCACTTGAAATTTTTCCAAACCTTTCATGGTATCCCCCTACACCAAATTCAACATTAAATTAGCCCAAAGTTTGGCCAAAATTCAATTTCAATTTCAAAATCCCAAGCCCACCACATTTAATTTCAAAAGCCCAAATCCAAAACCCACATTATAATCCTTTCTCTTCATCATCCATTTGATTAAAATCATTCATAAAGTCCTAAATTCAAAATAAAATCATTCCAAATAATACATCATGCAAAACTCTATGAAAAACACCAAAAATTCCAAAAACCCTTCTCATGTAAATTAGTCAGGCCAAAGAGGAGCCATGAAGCCACTCTCAAGCCATAGACAAGCCATAAGAGCCATGCCACATCACCATACTATTAGTGGCAAGAGGCCAAGCTACTTTAAAATATCCTTAAGATTTTTTTAACCCTTTGCATGAATCACCTAAAGCCCATACTTAACCAAATCACTTGGATAGGGACCTTACTAATGATTGAGCTGAACCATCTGATTTCCCTCAGCACCCAGCCAGCCTTAGTGGGTGAACCCAACCCAAATCCATGAATTGACCCAATTTTACCTACAATAGCCCTTCCCACATCCTATTTTAATTCAACACATTTACACATGGCCAACCTCAATTGACTTCACCAAACCCAAGCCCTGAACTTCCTAAGTAGGATGATGACCTCTCCCTGGCCGGCCGGCCACCTTGGCTGCTGGAAAAGCCACCCCCAAGTGCTCCCCCATGGTTAAAACTCAAAATTAAACCCATCTAAGTGGGTTCATCCCAATTGGATTGTTGCACCTAGTTGGCATCCACATAAGCAACCTAAAGCACCCACCAATTGCATTTGGTGGCCTCTCCTTCCCCCTCTATTTAAACCCACCCTCCCTGGACAAATAAAGAGAGCTTGAATTTCCTTAGGGAGAGTCTGTCAAATTGCTTCTAGAGCTTCCTTGAGACCCTTAAGCTTAACCTAACCCCCTTAGCCACTCAACTCCACTGCTTGAGCTTAATTTTGGAGCTCAAATTCAAGGCCAGAAGAGGACACTCACCAAACCTCCACCAAATTGAAACTAATTGCACCCACACCATCCCAATAGTGAGAGAGGCAGGTCCCCCACAAAAGCCCCATCACCAGAGCACCCTAAGGTGGACTTTGATTGGACTTCTAAATTGACTTTGGTCGAAATCATATCTAGGCAATTCACCACAGCTCGAGGCTTAATCCCTAGGCTCTTTGGACCCCCATGAAGCTTCCATAAGAATCCAATCAAGGCTTCCTCTCTTCGAACAAGGTATTGAAATTTAAGCCTAACCCAAGCTTCATTTAATTCTCAAAGAGAATAAAGTTGATCTATGGTTTGATTAACCGTATGGATGTGTTCGCCTCATCAATACGAGTTGATAGTAACAAAACTCACTTGATTTGGTTAAGTATCGAGAGAGATATTAGGGTTTGAAGGTGGACAGTTCTCGGGCTAGAGGCTTTGGGGATGATGACCCGTAGCCGTTGGAAAATGCATTTAATGAATGGAAGGCTCTGATTACGCTGGACGAGGAGATGGAACAGAACCGTGGGCTGACAGGGCAAATGCGTGGATGGCGATGTCGAATGGGAGCGCACCCCGTGGATTTTCAGAGACATCATAAGTTGATGTGGCGATGCATGGATAAGTAGATAAATAGGGCTTTTTCATATTTATTTAAACCCCTAGAACTTTAAAAATTCAAAACTTTGTGTAGAAAAATCACAAAAATAAAATAAAAATACAGGCTTTCTCAGTGAATAGAAGAGAACAATGTGAAAATATTTTCATGTCCATTTGATGCACATTTTATTTCTAATTAATTAAATGGTGTTTTCTTTATTTTGATTCTCCATTTGTATAAACCTTTCACCATGACTTTATTTTTGTGTCTTTGATTCTACTTGTTGTTAGACATCTCTCCTGATTTTTCCAAGGTTAGGGAGCATCTCTAACTGGAGATATCTAATTTTCAAGTCAATAGCCCCTATTTTGGTATAAAAATAATAATAGTTTAAGAAATCATCTGAAAAATAAAAAACCTATTTTGGTAGGTTCACTGTAGTTAGAGGACCCTACAAAAAATATAAACTTGATTTAACTCATTAAAAACAATCCTAATTGTCACCAACCCTAAAAATAAAAAAAAATAATTTGGAGTAATTATAAATGTAAATGAAAAAAAAACTATCCCATGCTTTAATGTAACGTTAGAGGAGCTCAACATAAAAATTTCAAGTCAATTGGAGTTAATTTGACCATTTAAATGGATTAATTAAGTGAAATCACATTTTTAGCATTAAAATAATTCTAATAGTTAAAATACAACTCAAAAAATTACCAAATTTGTTTTAGGAGCTCCTTATGACCAGAGGAACCTAAGAAAAATCAAATTGGAATTAAAATAAATACATCATTTTAAGCAATTTTTGAGCCTTTAAATAATTAAAAATGAATTAAAAATCATAAAAATCACATAATTGTAAAACACATTAAAATACTACATTTGACTTTCTGATCACCAAGAACCAATTAAAATAATTTTCCTAATTTTCTAAGTCAAGATATTAATTTTAAAAGCTTAAAAATGAATTTTCTCTAATTTCTCACTAAAATAATTACAATAATTAAAATAAAAATCACAAAAATATGAAATTTGTTTCTCTAAGTTTCTTTAACTCAAAGCAATTTAATAAAAATATAAAACTCATTTTTCCATTTAAGTATTATTTTATATATAATTAATGCTCAAAAACAACAAATAATTCTAATAATTAAATTAAACCTCTAAAAATCATGAAATTTGTCCAAGTGGTCCTCTAATCTAGGTGAACCTCCAATAATATTATTAAGGACAATAGTTTGATTTTTATTGAGTTATTAAATTTTCATTGAAAATACCTATATTTGCATTAAAAATAACTATGAAAATTAAATAAATTTAGAAAATCACATTTTCTCC
>NW_018251234.1:341701-346978 GCF_001263595.1 Phalaenopsis equestris | reverse complement strand
ACAAATATAGTGAAGGAAATCCATCAGGAATACTTCATTACGACGAGTTCAATTTGATGCCAAAATTGATAAAGAGAATGATTAAGCGGATGGTGGCCTTGCAGGTTTTTCCTAAAGAAGTTTTCTAGACCTCAACCAAAAGTGAGGCAACAATCACTTGAACCGACATTGAACCCATGCACTAAAGATGACCTAACTACTCCAAAGTCACAAAATTTATGGCTCCAAAGTCATTAGTTGGACCCTAGTGGCAAGCCTAAACCTCTTAAAACCACCTAAACTAAGCCATGGACCAAAGGACCCCTAAATTAAGGGATTTAATTCCATATTTGCTTAAGCTTAGGATATTTTTGCCAAAACAAAGTCTAAACACATTAAATTATTGTGACATATTCCCTTGAGGTCCCTGACCTCCCTGGCCACCTCCCCTGGCAATGGATTGGTGGAGGTTCTTTTAGTTCGCACACCCGAGGTCGAGTTCGGGGACAAGGAAGAGTCAACTTAATCGTTGAACAGACTAGGCCAACTATCAACATTGGTAATGAAGACAGTTTCGAAGATGAAGTAATGATGACAAAATAGAATAAAACTCAGTACGAGATATTCTTAGAAGATATAGAGAAGAATGAATATAAAATAATGTTTGATCAGATAAACCACTATGAGAATGCTATGACCCTTACTCCGATTCTCCCTCAAAAGGTCGAGAGTTTAGAGGTCAAGGAAGTTCGTAGTGTTGGCACAAAGCCGATCAAATTTTACCGCGCTTCTACATCTACTGAGCTTGAAAAACATGTAAATTTGGATGATGATCCTAATGAATTAATGGAATTGCCTTTTGGTTACTTCTCTCCTTGTGTTCAAAAGTTAATTCAACAGGGACACTTACCAAAACAAATGCCAAAAGATAAATTTCAACTTTTTGAAAAATTATGGAATGGTAAAAGTCGAACTCTAAATTCAAAAGAAAGTCTCGGATTTGGTACAATCGGGCCAATCGATGATTTTGAATTTTACATGATTGTTACTGGTGAACTGGTGAATCAAAGGAGGATTAGGAGGATTGCCTTGATATAGAGGATTACTCTACTGATCAACTAATAGAAGATGCTCCCCCAGAATTTGAGGAGAAATTTAAAATTATTATTGATGAATTGAAAGAGATTAACCTCGAGACTGAAGAACAACCCTGGCCTAAATTTATAAGTTCTCTACTCAATGACGAAGAATCTTAAGAATTAGGTCAATTTGGATGGATTTTGATGGGTTTTGGTTTTAGACCCAAATTAGGCATATAAATCTAATTTGGGTCGTTAGCAGAGGTTGTAGTCCATAAACTCAAATTGAACAAGAATATAACCCCAGTAAAACACCCCAGTAAAACAAGCTCCGAACAAGCTCCGAGGAGAATGCGCCTTGAAATAGAACAACAAGTCATCACCGAGGTGAAGAAATTAATAGACGCCAACTTTATAAGAGAAGAGGAGTACCCCACATGGTTGGCTAACATTGTACATGTTAAGAAGAAAAACGAACAAATCTGTGTTTGTGTCAACTTCAAAGATTTGAACAAGGCATGTCCAAAAGACGAGTTTCCACTACCCATACCAGAGATGATAGTGGATATCACTTCAATACATGAAATTTTCTCCTTCATGGATGGATCTTTGGGATACAACCAAATCAAGATGGCTCCCAAGGATGCAACACTTACAACCTTCAGAACACCGATCGGAATTTTCTGCTACACAGTGATGTCGTTCGGCCTAAAGAACGCCGGAGAAACATATCAACGAGCAATGATGAATATTTTTTATGACCTCATCCATAACCAAGCAGAATGCTATGTGGATGATTTGGTCATCAAAAGTAAATGAAAAATAGACCATTTATATGACTTGAGGATTGTGTTTGAACGGTTACGACGATATGACCTTAAAATAAATCACTTAAAGTGCGCCTTTGGCGTTACCTCTAAGAAATTTCTGGGATTTGTTGTCCGTCATTGGGGAATCGAGATCGACCCGTTTAAAATTAAAGCTATCTTGGAAATGCCTCCTCCTAAAACTTTGAAACAACTACGTTCCTTCCAGGGAAAATTGGCATATCTGAGACGCTTTATTTCTAATCTCTCAGGTAGGTGTCAGCCTTTCTAGGAAATAATTAAAAAGGGCGCCAAATTCATTTGGGAAGAGAAATGTCAACGGGCTTTTGAGGACGTTAAATAATATTTAATGACACCTCCTGTCTTGGCAGCCCCTATCCTAGGGGAAGCGTTGATACTTTATACTGTGGCTTTAGATGACTCTCTTGGAGCCCTCTTAGCCCAAATCAATGATTAGGGTAAATAAAATGCACTCTAATACTTGAGTCGTTGCCTAATATTGACGGAAATAAGGTATCCACCTATTGAGAAGCATTGTCTGGCGTTAATTTTTGCTTCTCAAAAGCTTAGACATTAGATGCTTTCTCAAAAGATTACCCTAATCTCAAAAGTTAATCTGTTGCAATATCTGATGACCTGACCAACACCTTTCGGATGTCTAGCAAGATGGTCAATGATCTTATTGCAATTTGATATAACTTTTGTTCCCTTCCGTGCTATCAAGGGACAAATACTAGCAGACTTTCTCACTGCACATCCACTACCAGCTGGGTCCTCTCTCAACGATGAGTTACCAGACGAGCAAATACTGCAAAGGAAATTTTCCAGTGTGCAACGCTGGGAAATGTACTTTGATGGCGCTTCGTTATCCCAAAAAGACAAAGGATCGGACACAGTTATATCAGGCAAAGCAGGGATCAGTTTGATCTTTATCACACCAGATAAGGGTATGTTGAGGTTCTCATACCACCTGACAAAGTCATGCACCAACAATGAAGCAGAATATGAAGCTTTAATCACCATATTGGGAATGGCAATCTCAATGGATATAACGAACATTGCCATCTATGGAGACTCACAACTCGTCATCCAGCAAGTCGCCGGACAATACAGAATTCTGAAACTAAGGTTAGCAGAATACCATCAGTACACGATGAAGCTCCTGGAGCAGATTTCTGATGTGACTTTCTACTGGATTCCTAGGGGAGATAATGCCCATGCCGACGGTCTAGCAAAAATTGCTAAAGAAATGGCATGTCCCCCGGAGGATTTCATTGAAATCACAGTGCAAGGAAGACAAGTCTTGTCTTAGATCGACCTCAAAACTCTACACAACCTCGAAAAAGAAGAAGCAATAAAAACAGTTGTAGACAGCAACAAAGATTGGTGCAAGCCATTAATAGAATATTTACATACTGGAAAGCTGCTAGAAGGCAAGTTTGAAGCACACCACATCACAAGAAGGGCTATGTCTTACGCTCTGGTGGGAAACGTTCTATACAGAAGATCAGTCGACCAGATGTGGCTGCGGTGTTTGAGCAGAGCCGAAGCACAGAATATTATCAAAGAGGTACATGCTGGATTGTGTGGCGCTCACCAGTCAGGGCTAAAAATGAAAATGAAGATCAAAAGACTCGGGTATTATTGGCTAGCAATGATGTCCGACTGCATGGATACAGCCAAAAAATGTCACCAATGCCAAGTTCATGGGGTGATCTTAACTGTTGCCTCGTGGACAGTCGAGTGTTGGGGCACAGACATAATAGGTTTGATAGACCCTCCATCATCCAGAGGACACAGGTTTATAGTTGCCGCTACAGATTACTTCTCCAAATGGGCAGAGGCGGTACTGTTGCGTGAGGTTACGACACATCACGTTTTTCAATTTTTCAAAAGCCAAATTGTCTACCATTTTAGAGTACCGCAAAGTATAATTTCTAACAATGGGATAGCTTTCAGAAGCACAAAGATCAATAATTTTGTCAAGAGACATGGGATAGATTGGAGATACTCTACGATTTACTATCCCAGAGCAAATGGTTTGGCTGAAGCCTTCAAGAAAATATTGGTACAGATTTTAAAGAAAACACTGGATGAAAACAAAAGGGATTGGCACAACAAACTAAGAAACCTTGTGGGTCTACCGGACAACTTTCAGGACTCTCACTCAGTGTACACCTTATATGCTCGTGTATGGGTCCGAGGCCGTACTATCACTAGAAATCCAGACACCGTCTCTTAGAGTTAGTCGTTGCCAACCAACTCACAATGAAAGAAAGCACAAAACTCAGACTTGAAGAATTGGAGAGTTTCGAGGCAAAACGACTGGAAGCACAACAACATTTGGAGCTTTACCAGGCGAAGATGGTACAAGCCCATGACAAATTGGTCCGCCCAAGGACATTCAAAGTTGGTGACCTCGTACTTGTGATCAAAAGGCCTATTCTTGCACAACACAAAATAGGTGGAAAATTTTATCCAACTTGGGAGGGACCATTTTTCGTTGAAAAGGTTTACACAGGAGGAGCCTACCAATTAATGGACTTCCAGGGCGAAAGACCCATGTTACCAATAAATGGACGATATCTGAGAACTTATTTCGCAACCTGATGTCTCTTGCCTCTGCTTGCTTTGAAACTTAGAAACTTTAATTATTTTGGGGTTATATATGTGGCCAAATGTCTATGACCTGTTTTTGGGTTATCTATGTGGCCAAATGTCTATGACCGGATCCAAATTTTGTAATTAACCTCAATATAATGAAAATTTGAGAAAAAAATTTTAAACTTCAAATTTTCTCCTTCCCACTTTTGAGTATAATGTTCCACAAAAATTATAAAAAATTCATACATAAAATAAAAAATTCTCTTCACCAAAATAAATTAAAATTTACTTTAATAAATACTATATTTTGTTCTCGTTCATGTCAAGTTTCGGCCCGCTAACATTTTTCCTGTCGTCTACAAAAAAATGTCGGGACAGAGGCGGATCTTTGCTTTCAAGGATGGTTGGAGCCTCGCACTGAATGAGGAAATGGCGCCGCAGGGCGGTACCATAGACTTCAACATGGAATTTAACCAAGTTGACATGGAATATGAAGGTCCTCTCATGAATGTAGTTTGCTGTAGAGAAAAAGATGGATTGCCTTCACTATTGAGGGTGACCGCCAAAGATAAGGTGATAATAGAGCAGGAACCGATGAAGGGGCCCAACCGCCTGCCATCCATGATAGCTACACAACCTGGAGGCCTAGTAGCCGCCAATAACGAACGACTGCTAGATGCTTTGCTTCACAGGACGCAACGCAAGAACTGACAACGCAAGAAACAGAGGGCTTTTCTACGAGAAGAACACAGACGTCTGAGAGAAACAAACAATTTACTCACCCCTAT
>NW_018251234.1:331789-341690 GCF_001263595.1 Phalaenopsis equestris | reverse complement strand
CACAAAAAAAAAAAAACTTCCTCCCACCCCCCCCGCCACAGATGAAGAACCAGGATTCATCACAGAGCCAGAGACACCTTTAGCTTCAGATGCCTTATGCACGGGTTGCCCAACGTGCAACGCTGAGATACCTGTAGGGACATCAGCCATGGGGGCATTTGTAGAATGCCCGGATTGCAATGCTATACATTTATGACACTTATGTACATTAGAAGAGTATACCTCCACCACCGATTGATCTCAGACTCTAGATTTTATGATGGATGAGCCATATATCCCACTAGGGACAAATTAGTATATATCATGGGGCCCAGGGTCGTACATCCCTCTAGATGTTGAATCTCATGTTCCAGATCAGCCAGCGCCAATTTGGGTTCCTGCCAATGTTCAGATGGAGGAACGCCCGCGCAACTACTGACTCCTAGTACGATGGAGTACTACAAAATAAGCAAGATAATAAGCGCAAGATGAATAAAAGAGAATTTGAATTTTATGAGGAAATCCAAGGAAGATTCATCAACATACTGGAAGGCCTGGAGCTGTATATCAGGGTCTTCTCCGAGAGTGACGTAACAAGCGTTCTTGACTGCATCTTTGATTTGGGAGATAGAGGTCAAGCAAGCCTTCTCATGAAAAGAACAACTCTGAGGCGAAGAAATGGATGATAGGAAAAGGAAGAATCACCATTCAGTGCGGCTGCTGTTAAAATTTTACAAATTACAGACAGGAAAATCCACCAGGGATCCTTAAACATGACCAGGTAGATCCACTACCTCCTATAATAAAGTGGATGATCAAGAGGATGGTCAGATGGAATATACTGCCAACTACTTGCATCCCAAATAGTTGCATCATCAACATCTATGACGAGGGAGATTGCATCCCTCCCCATATAGAGCACCACGATTTTGTGAGGCCCTTCTACACGGTCTCATTCATGAGCAAAAGCAATATATTTTTTGGGAAAGATATTGATATTATAGGCCCTGATGAGTTCAGAGGAGCCGTAGAGATTTTGTTGCCAGTTAGTTCATTTTTAGTTCTGAAAGAAAATGGGGCAGATGTCGCCAAGCACTGCATTTCAGGGGTGTGGCACTGTAGGGTGTCCATAACCTTCCGTAGGATGGACTACAACAGAGCACCATACGGATTCCAGCCAGACCCGGAGCTATAAGAACTACTATCGTACAAGTTATGAGAGGGTTGTACCTTTAAGTACATGCAAAGGGAACTCTTGTCCTGGATCATGACTTAGAAGGTCTGCTCAATCAGGAGCTCGTCATATCTGATACAGAGGGTCAGAGAGTTCACTTTTTTTTTTACAGCAACATGATATGTATCACACATACTCAGCCTATAATGTATACATGACATGAGATGTTCTAAATGTACTTTGATATGGACTATATGTTGTACCTTTTTGAGGCGTCAGCCTATGTTTGGTCTGTGATATTATGATTGGAGCAGATTAATGGAAATTTCACTCAGAAATATGCCTTTTTATCAGTTTCCTTTCTGTGCGATGGATGGAAGCAATGAACCACGTGTTAGTTCAGAATTTCAATGAAAGAAGAATGAAACAACAAACCTTTAACAATAAAATAAAACTCAAATAAAAATAATCACAAATGAATAAATAACAAAACAAATTTCTTTTAAAAATCAACCAACTAAAATTAAAATTTTAAAGACATATTTTGAAAAATTAAATGTGATAAAAACAACAAGAAAAGAAAATGAGTCTGTTGAGTGAATTCTCTCAGTTTCGGAGTTTCTTACCATTTGTATGCACAGCACAACCATCTTTATCTGCATTAACTCTCTTCACATCTTTGTAGAATTTCACATTCTTCACAAAGCCTCACAAAACTCTACAAACCTTATTCAACAAAAAAAACCTTTTCACATAACACATTTCTGCAAATTCAACACAATAAACTCTTTTTTAGAATTGTCCCTGTATTTTAATTCTCACATATTTGAATCGGTCCTATGTTTCTGATTAGCCATATTTGAGGTCGGTCCCTAATTGTTTACTCTTTTTTCAAGATTGTTACCTAAATTTCAATTCTCATTTCCGAATCAGTACTTAAATTATGAGTTCTTCACATAATTTCAAATTCTATTCACATATTCACCTCAAATTTACATGTTTGAATCTGCATATTTTCTCCATAGGGAGATATATTCCTCGTCACCTTTTAGGCTGGATGTGACTCCCAGTGCTTTCCTTCCTAACGTGATCGATATATTTTCCTGCTACCGCTTAAGTTGGATGTGAGTCACAGCACTTTCCTCCTCAATGTAGCAAATATTTTTCTCGTCACCTCTTAGGTTGGATGTGAGTCCCAGTGCTTTCCTTCCTAACATGATCGATATATTTTCCCGCTAACACTTGAGTTGGATGTGAGTCACAGCGCTTCCCTCCTCAATGTAGCAGATATTTTCCTCGTCACCTCTTAAGTTGGATGTGAGTCCCAGTACTTTCCTTCCTAACGTGATCGATATATTTTCCCGCTACCACTTGAGTTGGATGTGAGTCACAGCGCTTTCCTCCTACCTCTTGAGTTGGAAGTGAGGCCCGAAGCTTTCCTCCTCAATGTAGCAAATATTTTGTTCGTCATCTCTTGGGTTGGATGTGACTCCCAGTGCTTTCCTTCCTAATGTGACATATATATTCTCCCTGTCACATGTCATGTCAGTTCGAATTTAACACATGTCAGTTCGAATTTAACTCCCTAGTGGTAACTCGAACGGATACAGTCCTTTTTTTCTGGTGTAATATCCTTAATGGTTGTTATCTTCTACATTGTTGTTACTCTTTTGAGCCGAATGTGAGCCTCTGTGCTTTCCATCTCGATTCGGTCCTCCCACAAAATCCTATTCTCATCTTTTGAAATTAGTTTTAAGACCACCTTAAAGACCACCTTAAATGGATGAATGGATGATGGCATTTGATTCTTATTTTGGGATTGATACCCAAATTTCAATTCCCACCTTGGGGTCAACACTTACATACTGATTCCCATCCTTTATAAATATCTGAAATTTTATAACTCAAAATTTACTCTCTGATCCCCAGCTAGAGTCCCTGCTTCTTAATTTCAATCAGACGATCACCTGTTAATTCCCCAGTAGAAACAGATCACACACACAACTCTACACATATTTCCAAGTCTGTTGACTTAGGAGTTTGTATTGGTTTTTGTTAATATCATCGGTCAAGGCCAATATGCGCGGTGTGCTTGCCCAGCACACCACATCGATTGGGGGTCCATTTGTTGACCTCACTTTTGGTTGAGGTTTAGTTTTTCCTCTTTAGTAGCCTAAGGTCTAGCCATAGGACTTTCCTATTGATTATTCTTAGAAAACTAGAAAAGGAACCCTCACCATTAGAAATTCTACACTCCTCTTTACTCAACTTGAAGTTCCACATATTGGTCCTAACCTCTAGCACTTAGTAGGTGAGATCAATATGGGGGAACTCAGGCTGAGTCACCCTTAGGACTGCTGGACCTTAGGGTTGACCCTGGGTGTTGGTCTAGGGCTTAAGGTACTTATTTGCACTCACAAACCTAAACTTAAACTTCTAGGCTTTGGTCCCTTGATACTTTCGGGAGACTCATGTAGATGGTCCCCTAAACCCACTAGCCCTATGGTATGGTTTAGTTAAAACCACTACATAGAGGACCCAAAATAGGGTTTCCATTGGTCCATGGCTTATTTATGGTGATTGACATTCCAACTCTACCAAGATACCCAACCTAGTCTTTTGCCCCTAAACTCCCCCAAATTACCAAGATACCCTTAGGACCCCAAATTTGGCCAAAATTCCCAAATTACACAAAATACCCAAATTGGTTCAAAAATCATTTCAAACTCCTTGAAAACACCCAAAGTACCCAAAATCACCAAAATTTGCCAAATTACCAAAATACCCCTCAGCCCAAAATTTCAAAAATTCCAAAAAAATCTCAGAAATTCCCAAAACCTCCCAAATATTCTCAATTTCATTTACCTCAACTACCACATGACCCAATTTGGCCAATTTGACCATCTTTAATCAAAACCCCCAAATTGCCCTTTCAAGGCCCATATTTTCCCCAAATCACCTCAAATGCTTATTAAATTGGTCTCAATTTACCACAAATTCAATTCTAAACTCAAATTTACTTTTTATATGACAAATATATACCAAACACAAGCTCAATTAGTCCATCATTTGAGTCAAATTTTGATTTAGATCAAAACCCCAATTTTGGCCCCATGATTTGGTTCCACCAAATTGAGCCCATGGCCAACTAGACTTGCCACAATTTTGTGTTAAAAAACCTTCATAATATTCCCATACATCAAACTTGACCTTCAATTGGCCTTGGTGAAGCCTCAATTTCATTTGATTTCATCAAAGCCTCAATTTCATTTGATTTCAACCTAAGTCCAAAAAGCTCCAAATTTGCCCCAATTTGGCCATGTCTCAAAATCTCACCAAATTAGTGGTCTTACCCCCAAACTTTCCACTCAATTGCTTCAAGAAAAATCTTCAAAACATGTTCCTTGATCATTTGAACCATTCAATTTGGACTTAGCCCAAGGCTAGCCCAACCTAGACCCATGTCTAGCCCAACATGCCCAAATTGACCAAGTTTTAAAAATCCTTCAAATTGACCCTCCAATTGAACTCAAAATCATTTCAATTTTTCACCAAAAATCTTTCTAACAATCATCTACACAATGTTAATCAATCAATTGGGCCAATTTACATGGCTAGCCTAGCCCAAAACCAAGCTTTGATCACTTGAACCCACATTGAACTCATGCACTAAAGATGACCTAACTACTCTAAAGTCACCAAAATTAATGACTCCACAGCCATTAGTTGGACCCTAGTGGCCAGCTTAAACATCTTAAAACCACCTAAACTAATCCATGGACCAAAGGTCCCCTAAATTATGGGATTTCATTCCATATTTTATTAAACTTAGGATATTTTTGCCAAAACAAAGCCTAAACACATTAAATTGCAGTGACATATTCCCCTGAGGTCCCTGACCTCCCTGCCACCTACCCTGGCTGGCCAGCCGGCCTAGTGGCCCAAAAATTTCCAAACTGAGAGAATTTCCAAACTGAGAGCCACCACCATGGGATTAAACCCAATTCAAACTTAGAGGTCACCTCATCCAAATTAAATGTTGGAGCCTCTCTGCCCTCCACTTAAGTACCACAATTCACCCTTCAATTGGCCATGACAAGAAGCCTTAAGCAATTTTTTTATAAAAGCTCCCCTCCACGGCCATGGAGGTAGTGCTGAAATTTCCTCTGAGAGACTTCCCCAAATTGATCCCAAAGCCTCTTTAAGACCTCCTCAGCGCAAACCAACCATCACATTGCCCTAAATCCCCTTGTCGAAGCCCAAATTTGAGCTTAAATCTCTGCCTAAAACCAGGATTGATCTCATTACACTCCTACACTCCACAAAAATCAAATTAAACTCACCCACACCTTCACCACAGTGAGAGAAGGAAAAGCCTCATCAAATCCCCCTTCCACAGAGCCCCTAGCATAGCTCTAGACCAACACCTGAAATCAGGCTTGGTCGAATTCCTACCTAGGCTTTGCACCACAGACAGAGGCTTAATCCCTATCCTCCTTGAACCCCAACGAACGTGTCGAGCACCTCTGATCGAAGCTTCACTTCTTAGAGCCAAGGTATTGATCTCCTCTTCCTCCCGAGCCTATTTTGATTCTCCATTTAATTAAGCTTGATTTAATTGCATGGTAACCATATGGATATGTTCATCTCACTTAGACGAGTCCATAGGATCAAACCCAAAGTGATTTGGTTGAGTCTAGGCTGATATCTTAGGGTTTTAGTGTGGACGGTCACAGAATCACCTATCAGGGACGATGATGGAGCGTCATTCGATCGGGCGTGTATCGGATGGACGGAGGAGATTGAGCCTGACAATGCTTCCTTACATGAATCGCGGGTCGAGTCAGCACTGAGGTGGAAGGCGGCGTCAAATAGGAGTGCGTCGCATGGAGCTTCGGAGCCATCATAGGATTATGTGCCATAGGTTGACCTGGCATCGCGCATTTAAATAGATAAATAAGGATTTAAATAATTTAAAAAATGACCCTTAATTTCAAAAATCCATATCTTGGTATAAAAAAATCAAAAAAATAAAATAAAAATACTTGACCTTAACTTAAAAAATCCATATCTTGGTGTAGAAAAATCACAAAAATAAAATAAAAATATCATCTTGCTCAGTGACATAGGAGAATAATGTGGATTAAATTTTATGTCCATTTGATGGATTAGGGTTAGGAATCTTTTTATTCTCCATGCATATAGGCATTTCATTATAGCTTGGGTTTTTGGCATGTTGTAGCCTCTGTTAAAAGGAATATTCCCTGATTTTTCCAAAGTCAGAAGAGGTCTCTAGACAGAGAATCATATTTTTCAAGTTTATGTGCATTAGTTTCTTAAATTAAACATGGAAATTAGCATGTTACTTAACATGTTGCTTAGAAAAATCCAAGAAATTTTGGGAGATTTATGATGCCTAGAAAGCCTTTAGGAAAATTTCTCATGAGCCAAGTCATTCAAAATACACATAATATTCATAAACCCTAAATCACTAAGATAATTAACTTTGAAAAATACAAACAACAAAATGACTTGATTTTTGATCTCCACTGTTGTTTAAGATCCAGAGAGCTCCCCATAAGGATTTCAAAACATTTTGAACTCATTTGATAACTAAGTTGATTTTCTAAGTTACATGATAATTTTTCAAGATAAATTTGACTTTTCAAAATAAATATCATTTTGGCACTTAAATGATTTTTAAAAATCAAAATATAACTAAAAAATTTATAAAAACTTGTTTTTTGAGTTCTCTATGATCAGAGATATTTTTTTAAAATAAAATGATATTTAAAATAAAAACTTGATTTTTAGCCTATTTTTAAATATTTAAATAATTAAAAATCCATAGTAATCACAAAAATAATGGAAATACTCAAATTGCTTCCTAAGAATTCATGAAAATATTCTAAATTGCTTCCTAAGCACTTATGAACAATTGTGATATTTTTCCTGATTTTCTAAATAAAAATATTGAATTTTGAAGCTTAAAGATAATTTTTAAAGGCTAAAAATGATTTTTTTACTAAAATAATTCCAATAAGTCAAAGGAAAATTAGAAAAATGTGAAATTGTTTCTCTATGTTCCTTGATATATGTTTCTTGATATCAAAGAGATTTAATAAAAATATAAAATTTAATTTTTCACAAATAAAATTATTTATAATTAATAAACACCCTAGAACTTAAAATAATTCTTAAAATTCAAATAAAATTAAAAAATCATGAAATTTGGTATAAAGGCTTATCTGTTCTAGGTCTACCGCCGGTAAAAAATTCAAGTGATTAGGCTTCACCTTGGTCAAGTTAGAAAATTTTCTTTGAAAAATATCATTTTTGCATAAAAATAGTTATATAAATTAAATTAAATTTTGAAAAATCACATTTTCCCCTTTAATGTTTTAATTGACCCATGAATGAGGTAGGATAAAAATTTTAAAGTCATTTGAATTGAATTTGACAAATTTTCAAAGTTATTTGAATTGAATTTGACAAATTATGAAGTGTTAGAGCCTTAGGGGCAAATGTGTAATTTTGGAAATTTAGCCTTAATTAACATTTAGGCTTAATTCAAGGAGGGAAATGGGCAACCTCTGATCTTAATCATTTTATTTGGATGTTTGAAACACAAGGGATTAATTGGTAGAAACCAACCTCACTTTCTTAATTAAAAGGATAAGTTAATAAATTTCTAGATTATTAAAATTTGGAAGTTTATTAAATTAAAATGAACTTAAGTCTTAGGCGTATGACTTTTGAAGTCGATAATTAATAAATTTAATACCTCTATTTGATTTTTAAATAAAATTCATATAATGAATCATGATCACCTAAAGCTTAACCTTTTCAAAACTAATTAAGACACTCACCTAGGTCTTAAGGGCTTAGTAGTAATCTAAGTTAAATTAAGACTGATTAAATGAGGATTAGAAAAATAAAATAAAATTAAAATTAAAACATCTTTCAAACACTAGGAGCCCAATTAGGACAAAAATTTGGCTAAGTGTTCCAACAACACTAACTTGCCTCTTTAAGGGTCTTCACCCACATAATCTTCAAAACTAAATTACAAATGATAATTACCCGATGCTTAGGAATAATTGAGACATCAATGAGCATTAGGGTGTTCATAGGATGAATTATTAAGTAACATAATAAGTTTAAATGAGCTCGAGGCTTATCACCAAGTGATAAGAGGGAAGCATGGACTTGCTTCTTTCCTTTAACCTCTTGGATACCTCGGAGATCTACTAAACTTAATATGTTCTGCTTGATAATAATCATCCTTAATTAAACTCCTAAGGACCCACCAAGATATGACCTAGGGTTAGGTAGGTCGCCAAAATTTTACTTCCTTATTTCATATAAACTGCCTTAGCATGCCTTTTGAGTTTCAGGTGGTGGAACAAGAAAACTCGTCAGGTACGCTTTTACAGTTTTCAACATTGTCTTTCTTTTACTTTCATACTGTACTTTTATACCTGTAAATTTGCATGTTAAACAATGATGTTACCCTGCATGGAAACTAAAACTATCAGGATAGCCACAAAACCAAAACCAAAACTAAAATTAAAATCGACCAAGATAAAATTCATCACCACAACATTCAAAATATAAAACAACTCAGAATTTAATCACAAACATCACACAAAACTACAAATTGCAACTAACTTAAGACATCTCTATTGGATGATCGGGAATCTCTCAGTGGAGGTAACCTACGTTTGCTAACGAGGCTTCCCACAGTCTAAATAAAATTATGGAACTCATTAAGTTGAGTTTAGTAAGTTCATTTGGACTAAGTGAATCCAATAGAAAATAGTGGTGCCGGAACGAGGGAACCGTAGGATCCTAACCGGCATCGCTTTAATCAATTTTAACATGCCCCACAACATTTAAAGGACTTTAACCATAGGGCCATCTGATTTGACATCACAACCTGACACACTAGAAAACATACACTTGTCACGACGAGGAGCTTGGAGCTAGCATGGTGGGCAGCACGGCCATCTTCAACAACAAAACCTGTCTACATCAGCTAAACCATTTTTTTTCCATAGAATTAAACAACCAAGCCATAGGACTTCGAGGTAGTTTGCTTATGCAACATAAATCTTCACCTCATCTTTAGGCTTTTATACAGCTCAGTTGTACAATCTAAGCCCTAACTCGTCTTAGGATTCTGAGCCTTCATCACGACTTAAATCCTCACATCTTCCAGACTATTTGTGTAATTGTTTCACATAAATGTAACCCAGAAATTTATAAAATTGGCAGGATGAAACACTTAAATATTTCTCCTCAAAACAGAAGCCAAACTATAGGGATAGCTTGGGAAGTCACCAAGGTTCTCCTCTAGATCTATGACATCCCCTAGTTCTTCCTCCTTTGGACTCCACAACAAAATGTTCCAAATTTGAACCAATCCCCTTTCACACCTCTACGTCTGATCTCATTGAAAGGTCCTACTCTTTAAAACTCCTTGAAGATAATATTTTCTGATTTTTATCGAGACTCTTCTTAGATGACTTTGGTTATCGTCACGGTAAGGAGCTTGGAGCTAGCACGGTGGGCAACACAGTCATCTTCAATAGCGAAACCTGTCTTCCCCAGCTAAACTTATCTTCCTTCCTTAGACTTAAACAACAAAGCCATGGGACTTTGAGGTTGCTTGCTTATGCAACATAAATCCTCACCTTATCTTTAGGCCGTTGCATATCCTTGCTATACAATATAAGCTCTAACTCG
>NW_018251234.1:302396-331069 GCF_001263595.1 Phalaenopsis equestris | reverse complement strand
ATATATATGTAAATTAAAACGTCCTTCCGAAGCAGACGACGGTATTTTGATCCCGATGACTGACAGCTTCTTCGAGCAACTCCTCCAACCAAAAATAGCGTCGACAAAGAGTATAATTGTCAAGAATAAGTTTGTATTGAAGATAAAATTGGTTCCACTCTAAAATTTTTTGGTTACTAACAATTATTTTTTTATATTAAATTTGAGATGAGTATGATTGTGTTTTAAATATTACATTATGTATTATTACATGTCAGAAAATTTGTGGTGATAGAGTGATAATTTAACGTCATAACATTACATAGAGATCTAGCACACACATAAATAAAAGTAAACTCAGAGGAGGAGAAACCAAGATTTTTACCTGAAAAGTTCTTGAAAAGAGAAAAAAAAATATAGGATCTGGCCAATTCAAAACAATCCATTAGTAAATTAAAAGTAAAGAGGTCTTATATTCTTGTTAATTAATGAAGATGAGACTACAAAAGTTGACATTCAAAATTTTATAAATGTAGTTTGGTTACAACAGTCATAATTGGGCTACAGGAACTATGGTTAGTTGTTATAATAGACATAGTTGGCTGTAACAATTAATGTAGTGGTTGACAATGATCTTTAGTAGCAAAAATGGAACTCAAGTGGTCGATAATAAATTTTGGTGTCTGATGACAACTACCAAGATTTCATGGTTTAATATTTTTGTAGACAACTCACTATTCTTTTCTCATCTCCCTTCATGTGAAGAATGAGGGTCAAAATATAGTTTTTTGAGAGGAATATTTTGGTACATTAGGCTAAACTCCCAAAATACTCCATCGGATGGTTCACATTTATTCCTTTGATCATAAATGATATTTTTAATGTCTTGATGACAACGTAATTGAATAATCTCTAAGCTCGTTGGACTTCTTATGTCAAGGTGCTCAATTTGACTACAAACATGACAAATTTGGAGATCTTTCACGTATTCAATTGATGCACCAAAACATTTGACCTACTTTAAGTATTTGATCTAAGTTGATTTGAATTCAGATTGTATCACTTTCAATTTCATTAGGAATTTCTTGATGAGATGCTCAACTTGACTATAATTTTGTTGAAATCATATCTTAAATGATATTGAATTTGAAGTTGGAACGTTTCTTACTCAAAATGCATCTAGTTACTTGTTTGATGATAAAAATTGATTGATGACTCAACTAGCATTATTCAATCTATTTATTGTGTGAGTGTAACAAAAATACACTTATTTTAAGTTACTTGTGATATATATAGATAACAACTGAGTAATAGAAGAACATTGGGAATAAAATGGTAGAATTTTAAGTTATCTAGGCATACAACTGTTGAAACTTTGTAATGTTTAAGGAAATGTTGTAAATGCAATCATTTTATTAGTTTATGTTGACATATATTGACAAAAAAGAGTGATTAGATTTTTTTTTAGTTATAGACAAAGACTAAAAAATACTCATTTATTATTTTGTTTTGCCACAAGTCCAAGCTATTTGTGTACATTTGTCTAATTTTATTACTAAATATTTCTCTCAATTTTAAATCTTTACGATTATGATTATGTTTATTTATACTGTGAAACTATTGAATAAAAAAATTATGGATAATATAAATTAATATAGGAGTATGGATAAATTACAAGATTGAGTTAGTGGTGGGAATAGTGTGCCAACCAGTTCAAGTAGAAAGTAGAAGGACCATCTTCCTTCTTTATAGAATGTTCATTAATTTATAATATAATGTTATTGGCTAAGGTTAAGATAATGACATCATGGTTAGAAGTTACAATCAAGGTAGTTTTATAAGTGGATTAGAAGGAGAAATGCTTGGATTTATTGAGGCTTTTAGAGTGTCGTAAGTCAATCATATTCTTACTTCCTCTCCAGCCATGATATAAGGCAATAATAGTAGAGGGTCGCTTGTATTTAGGTGATTTGGAACAAAATGATTAATCATCTGAAAATGTATCATGATATTTATATATAGAAGGTTTTTGTTCATGTAAAACACAACCAAAATGATGACAAAGTCAAGTTAATAGAATGTTGCTGAGATTCATAGGGATCCAGTGGCGGATAAAGGGTCAACCATTAAAAGGCATTCGATTTTGCTTGCAATTATTGAAATACTGATTTTTTCCAAAGATAAAGAAATAGTTAAGGGAAATTAAACTACATTGAGGCATCCTTAAAATTCTCTTTAACATATTTAAAGTTAAGCATGCATCTTTTAAAAATGAAAAGCCTCCCCTTAATAAACTTGGGGCCAACTTTGTTAACTATCTTCAAATCTTCAATACAATCAAACTTTAGAAATAAAGGAACCATTTTTAAGGGAAAGGAGTATGATAGTCTTGTAAGTTCCAAACTTTATTACTATCTTGGAGTTGGTTATCATAGAAGGGCCTTTTATTAATATCATACCCAACAAAAGCCAACCTTCATTTTTAGCGCCTTGTTTCATTTCTTCATTAGAGTAACACTTTATTTTCATGTTAAGGAATATAACATAGGTTAAAATAAGGGGAGTTGGGGCCTGGGGGCCTGAGACAAAAGTAAGCATTTATAGTTCAAGTCTAGAGATGGCCAACCTAGAAGGGAAGCAAAGGAGAGAAAAAAAATAAATAAATAAGGTTCACACGGAAAAAAATGAAGGCACCTTGGCCTTGCAAACCAGAGAAGCTGTTATTAGGGATGCCAAATTGGTTCAAATTACGACAATGAGAGGAAACATTGCCACCTGAGGAAATCTAGTGGTGGAGTTAAAGGTATAAGAGTTTTTTTTTTTTTTTGTGATGGATAATTCTTCTCATTTTCTTGGATTCTCAATTTTTTTTTTTAGCCTTTTAAGAAGGGAAAAAATACGCAACCACCCACCATCTCATCCGCTTGGATTCTCACTTAACAATCAAAATATTTTTGGCTATTAAAAGTGGAACCTGCTTTAATTTATATGATGAGCGTTTGCCGTGTGGATTATTTTAGAAAAACAAAAGAGAAGCGTTAGAAATAAATGAATTTTCTCGGTTCAACAACATGGTCCTTTGTGGCGGTGTAAATAGAGGAAACCCAACCGACAACGAAGGATCGCGGCAACGCCCAGTGAGCTTTGCACCGACGTCACAGCGGCCTACCACGAGGTGGTGACGACGCCGCTAACGTCACATGTGGACTTCAGCATCTCAATAGAAACCCCACGCCCCAGTCCGCTCACCGCTGTGGAAACTGCATTTCCCATTAACTTTCTCCGTAATTACTCAAAAAAATCCGCGAAAGCAAAGCCGCATCTCTCTTTCTTTCCTTCTGCTTGAACTTGACTGCACTCGGAATCACCATTTTCTTCGCCTCTTCGGTCAGTCGTTTCGTTCCTTAATTCGAGCCCCTAGTTGAAAGCTGTTTGTATTCTCACGATTTTTGATGGGGATTGTAACTTCAACAATCTCTTCTCCGTTCTTTCTGCCATGGAACGATACTTGACTTAGGGTTCCCGATCTAGCTCTGATTAGCCAGAAAAATCACGGATGGGCAATTAGATTTCGGTTATCCCACACCATGGCTAATCTAACGGAGCCTTCCTCCTCACTCACCTTCGCTTCTTCTTCATACGTTTCCAACGGATCGAGCGCAACAACGCCGGAGGTCGGAAATAGCTTGGAAGTAGTAAGCCTAAGTAGACTGAGCTGCAACCTCGAGCGGCTTCTTATCGAATCGGATTTCGATTGCAGCGACGCCGAGATAATCATCGATGGCTCTGCCATAGGTATCCATCGTTGCATCCTGGCAGCGAGGAGCAAGTTCTTCCATGAACTCTTCTCGCGAGACACTGCAACGGCGGGAGAGAAGAAGGGGGAGTTCAGAAAGCCGAGGTATGAAATGAGGGATTTGGTGCAGGGTGGGCGGGTAGGGAAGGAGGCCTTCAGGGTGTTCTTGAGCTATTTGTATACTGGGAAATTAAAGGCTGCCCCCCCTGAGGCGTCGACCTGCGTGGATGCGACGTGCGCGCACGATGCATGCCGGCCAGCAGTGAATTTTGTTGTCGAGCTAATGTATGCCTCTTCAGTTTTCCAGATTTCTGAGCTGGTTTCCCTCTTCCAGGTTCGATTCACTGCCTCTCTTTATTTTGCCGTGCTTAGAGAGAGGGAAAAAAAGCCATTAGATTGTTCTTTATAGGAAAGCTGTTCCTCAGTTAAATTTAGTTGAAAATGGTGTGAGACACTTACTCTTTAAAATTATGATAATTCTTTTTATTTTCAGGATACTGTTTTCTTTTAGAAAAACCTGAGTAACTATCACTACTTTGATTGTTTTTTTTATAAGAATATAAGCATGTCTTGTCATTTGACAAGGAAAACATCATGCATTTTAAGAAAACACATCTTCTATCTTGAACAAAATGCCAAAATTTAATTCATTAAATCCTTATCTAAGCTTTTGGTCGGAATACTGAATCCTGATATATTTTTTTTTTATTTAATTTGTGCTTAGCTTAGCTTTCTTTTGTTATTTGTTTTTTTGCTGCTATTTATGTATGACACAGACTAGATTTTGGAGCAAAAGTAGTGAAGTTTTATTCGTGAAGATAGTGGTATGGTAATTACAGGGGAGGGATTTTTGATTAACTATTTTTTTTAACTCTGTGCTGTAATTTTAAATTTGAGCTCTGTAGATGGATGGTTGGCCTAAAAGAGCATGTCACTTATCAAGATAGTACTTTGTAAATGCAGCATATACAATCAAAAAAGATTTTCTTGTGAAGGATAGAAATCTGTCTCAGACGTTTTTTTTTCTTACTTTTTGTATAAAGCTTGAAAGCTATGCACTTCGATCATTTTAGTTATGAACAATATAAAGGATGGTGTTACTCTGGTATAAATACAAGCCTGAGACAAAAAGAAAAAAAATACAAGTCTAGAACTTAAAATTTGTGTATTTTTTTAGTCTGCAAATTGAACTATAATAAGGAAAGGATTGAAATATTTTAATGAAGTATTCATTTGTATGGCCCTAGGTTTAAAAAGGCAAAGTTAAAAACCGAGTCATTGTTTCTTAGCATGGCAAGGCATAAGTCTTTAATTTGAAACAAAAAAATATTATAAAATTAAAGTTAAATCATAAATATGATATATGAGTGGCATATTGACTGTTCATTGTCATAAAACATGAATCATAAAATCATACAATGAATAAAAGAATGAAAATCTCAATCTTAAATGTTGGTGTGAAATAAAAGTTGAAAATGTGGTATAAGGTTGCAGTTATTTAAAATTTGAAGTCACTAAGAGTTTCAAGATCCACAATGGTATCATCCTTACTTTCAACATCTTCATAAAAGTTGTCATATATATGATAATTATAACATTATTTGATCTAGCTTTTCGTCATCTTTAATCACAATTTTTTTTTCCTTCTCAGTCCTTATATTTTTGTCAAATAAATAAAAAATATTTATCCTAAACAACAAGGCTTATATTCAAAAATAGACGATCTCTTTCTTTTGTGTGCTCTACACTCTAGAAAACAAGCTTCTTAGCTATCACTTAACTACAACTCTCTCAGTTAAGACTTCTGCTCGATCAAACTTGACACATACTAGACGCTCGAGCTAAATTGTAAGTTAAGTGAGGTCGGCTAACCTGATAGGATATATATTAGATATAAAACAAGGTATGTAAATGTAAAATATAATTTATTAGATATAATATAACATATATTAGATATGTAATATATTAATAGTTTGTTCTTACATTAACTTATTAAGATTCCTATATCAAATTACTCGAGGCATATGCCTTTTTTAAAAAATGTGCAAGCCTCACTGATGACAATAAGGCATAAGACTTTACATGTTTGTTGTGCATCTCTACATAAGATATGAATAGAAATAATTGCTCCATTGAAAAACTCAGCTATTTTTGAAAGGTTTGGGCTTATATAGAGCCTTACAACTTCCAGTAGTCCTCTATTCATCTTCTCCTTGATGAAGAACTTATCAATCTCCACATGCTTGGTTCTGTCGTGCTGCAGCGGGTTGTTGGCAATGTTGAATGCTGGCTTGTTGTCGTACCACTACGCCATTTTAGCTCCTTGGTCCACCTTGAGCTCTACTAATAGAGCTCTCAGCCATAACATCTTGATAACTCCCAACACCATGGCTCTGTACTCGGCCTCTTTTGTCGACCTTGCAACTACCGAGTGCTTCTTGCTCTTTCAAGAGACAAAATTACTCCATACAAACATGCGATATCTTGATGTGAACTCACTGTCATCATCACAACTAGCCCAATCAGAGTCGTTGTAGCCCTAAATGCCTAAATGCCCATTTCTCCTGAATATCAACCCCTTTCCCGGTGTACTCATTAGGTATCTCAGAATTTGTTAAACTGCATCCATGTTGCCCTTCCTCAAAACATGCATGTAGTGGTTCACCACGCTTACTGTAAATATTATGTCAAGACGGGTGTGACTCAGATAGATTTGACAACCTACTAAGTTATGGTACCACCACGATCAATTGGTTCTACCCTTGCACTCAACTTGTCCTTCTAATCAA
This sequence comes from Phalaenopsis equestris, assembly GCF_001263595.1. Classification (NCBI taxonomy): domain Eukaryota; kingdom Viridiplantae; phylum Streptophyta; class Magnoliopsida; order Asparagales; family Orchidaceae; genus Phalaenopsis; species Phalaenopsis equestris. The sequence goes on along the minus strand of NW_018251234.1, from coordinate 324,505 downwards.
TTGGTGAATTTGCAGTCTTGCATTCCAACATGCATGTCTCTATAAACAAGTTTAGCACATACTTCCTTTGAGATAGAACAATCTCCTCTGCTCTACAAGCCACATCAATCCCAAGGAAGTATCAAGCTATCGTAGGTTCTTCACCTCAAATTTATGTAGCACCGACACTTCTAAAAATGTGTCAAGGCAGTGTCAGACACGTATCAGACCCTGACACTTGTTCAACATGTCTTGACACGTATCCAACACTACAAAATATATGTCTGAATTTTTTTCATGACTGGACACATCCGGGAGACAACTCAACACCACATGGGATGCGAGTTTAACACAATTTCGGAAAAATGTAACATGGGAATTAGAAAATTATAAATATACCTATAGCCTTAATTATACCTCATAGTCGAAACAGCCCTATCATTCTTCATTTGGAAACTCTATCTAATATTCTTCAAAATTGAGCATCGAATGTATATCCAATATTCGTTCCGACTGAGCATTTATAATTCCCTCTTTGTAATTATAACATTTTTAAAACTTTATCAGATAAGTTGGATTATAAGTAAGATGAATTCTTTTGAAACATATTTTATCTATTTTTAAAAATTAATTTTTATAAGCATGAGTTTTATAATATAAATTAAATTTATGAAGTTGAATTTTATTCTGCAAAATTTGTCTTGTGATATTTTTAGTACAAAATAATGAATATATATATATATATATATAGATATATATATATATATATATTATATTAGCAATAAATTAAATAAATATAAAACCGTACATATGACTTGTCGTGTCCTATTTTTCTCATATATGTCATGGTCTTGTATCGTGTCACATTTGTGTCCCTCTATCCGTGTCCGTGCTTCATAGTCTTAAACTCTTTACCCAGATTTGCCTTTAGTCAAACAATATTTTTCTCTAGTGACAATCATATCATCTACATACACTACAAGAACAGTAATCAGACCACCATATCATCGAAAGAATACTATGTGGTTGGAATTAATCTGTTGATAGCCCATGCCTATCATTGCTCTCTTGAATCTGTCAAACCGAAGCTCGAGGAGACTATTTCAAACCATATAGTGACTTTCTCAATCTACATACCTTTCTCACTGTTTTGTTTGTGTCAAAGCTTGGGGGCATCTCCATATACACCTTCTAAAGCAGATCACCGTGAAGAAATGCATTTTTCACATTCAGTTGGTGTAACACCCATCCATCATTCACAGTCCGAGAAACGAGTGTCCTGATTGTAGCTTATCTTTGCCACTAGTGCACATGTCTCACCATAGTCGATGTCATGCGTCTAACTATACCATTTGACGACCGACCTTGCCTTGTAGCGATCATTTTTTTCTTCTAGAGTCTGTTTTACTGTGAAGACCCATTTACATCCGACTACCTTTTTCCTTGTTGGTAACAAAGCGAGCTCCCACATTTTGTTCTTATTGAGAGCACCTAGTTCCTCTAACATGAAAACCTGCCATTTTGGATCTTCCTTTCTGGTTACAATTGGGCATAAAGATAGTGTTCCGTATACATGTGATACGTTAGAGTATGAGACACACTAAGCAATATCATGTGAGAAACCAAAACACTCAAGAGATTAACGATCAGGAGAATGACCCACATTGTTGTGAGAGGTCTTCCTTAAAGTCATGGGAGTGGGAGAAGAAGGGAGAAGAATCATTTCATGTGTCTTTGGAATTGGGTTAGACTGGGAGACGAGACTTGTTGGCATGAGTGGCGACATGCACTGTTCCCCCATTTTGCCTCCTCGTGTACATCCCAACTCTCTTTGAGCTTAACTTCCACCACCTTCAGGCTCATTTTTTTTCATGTATCGTCTCTTCTTCATTCGATCCTTCCCACACAATGGGACAAGGCATCATGCTCACATGTACCAATCTCTCATCATCACTATTCTCTCTTTCTCGCCTCATACCTTATCTGACAAGTCACCAAAAGGTGAGGTTACCTCCAAGGAGTAGTACGACTTAAATTCTTTAGAGTTTATATCCATACTCAGAATTAGTCTCTTCTCTATTGGGCTCCAACAAACATAATCCTTCTAAGTACCAGAATAACAAAAAAAAACACACTTCACTGCTCTTGGATTTAGCCTCCCTATTGATGGTATATTGTCCTTCATGAAACATCCACAATTAACTACCTTTAATGGGAGGATCCCGCCATTATCTCCTTTCAACAACTCAAAAAGAAATTGTCACTCCAATACTTGCGAAGACATTCTATTGATCAATTGAGTAGCTGTTAAAATTGTTTGCCCCCACAGACATTTTGGAACATTCATCGAGATCATAATACTTCAGTCTACCTCTAAAAGGTGCATGTTCTTCTTCTCTACTATGTTTTGTGTCGGCATATATGAACATGTGGTTTGATGTTGAATCACTTGGGCTGCATCTACTCCTCAAACACATTTTTGGTTTACTTTGTCCCATTATCAGACCTCAATATCTTCACTACTAAACCGTATTGAGTTGGAATCGCTTTTTGAAATTCCTTAAAGTAGACAAGCACACCACTTTTGTTTCTTATCAAATATAACCTAGTAACACAAGAAAAATAATCAATGAAAGTCATAAAATATCTATAGTCATTAACATTATCCCCATACATTTGAATGCATCAAATAAAAAAATACAAGAACTCCTATTACCAGAACTTGCATAGGAGCTCCTGGTATGCTTATCAAACTCACATGCATCACACACAAATTTTTGTTTAAATGCATTCTCATGTAAAGTCGGATGCATCCTCTATCACATCACCTGCTGCTTTCTGCTTCTCTTCAACATCTCCAGGTACTCATGAGGTCAAACCGTGATTGGTTTGAACTTTTGTTTGAACTTTTGTTTTCTTAGTCACGGTTTGACCTTCAATGTAAAGTTGTTGCAGGGGTTGGAAGATTGGTGGGGAATCTCATCTTGAGGTTGTGGGGTGGAACATCCAAAAGCTATCCAATATAATTAAGGATATTTTGGGAATTTTATTCAACTTTCATACATCCTTGCATTTAACTTTATAGTAAGAGATTGTGTGGGAGGTCATAGGTTATATGTCTTACAAGAGGAACTTGAGTTCTCTTTTTACCATCAACATAATGAAACATACTTTGGTCATAACATGTAGCTATCAATTAGGTTAACCTGCATAAACTTTTTATGTTGGGTTTTTTTTTTCTTTTTTGTTTTGTGAGCTGGTTGTCATTTTATTTTCTTCTTTTTTCTTATAACGCTCTATATGTCTACATTGGTTATACCTGTTTCTCAACAGGTGATTTGTAATTTAACAAGATAACAATATTTAATTTACTTGTAATTGATGCGCCTAGACTTAGTAGTTCAGAAAGAGAATAACCCATTGCTTTGAACATTCAAAAGTGCTGGATTAGATGCTACAAATATTGCAAACAATCTGAGGGAATGAATGCAAGTTACAAATTGATTTTCTCGTTGGCTTATGCAAAACTCATTGTTGATAGAACAAAGTGATTATTTTGGATGACACTTATTTAGTTTTAGGTTGTGTATTTCACAGGGCATCTTCATCATTATCAATTTAATTATTTATGCAGCTTCTTACGGGAAAAATAGTCTCCAAATTGAGTTTAATTCCTTGTGTTGTTTCCGTGTTCCATTTACGAAAGAGAAAAAAAAAAAATACACATACACACACCAGCTCATACCTTTCCATATTTTGAGCTTACAACTTACTTTTGACCGTGTACTCCTGAGGGAAATATTTTTTACTAAGAGAAAACTTCATCATCCTTGGGCACTCTACTTCTAGAAATTAGAAATTCAAGACTGGGAAATTAAGCATCTCTTATAGAGTACTTCGGAAATGTGTATTTTTGTTCTAATTAGGCCAATGCTCTTATGGAATCTAGAGTCTAGATTTCACTGGACTTTTTCAAAATGCCATTTCCCTAGTGATTCATGCATTATTATGATTCTAATTTTATTTAACTTTTGTTTTTGTTTTTAGCGCCGCCTTCTTAACTTTGTAGACAAAGCTCTCGTAGAAGATGTAATCTCAATACTCCTTGTGGCTTTCCGCTCAAAGCTCAGTCAATTGCAGAGTCACTGTGTCCAGAGAGTAGCAAGGTCTGATCTTGACAACATTGCTCTTGAGAAGGAAATCCCAATGGAAGTTGTTGATGAGATTAAATTGGTAAGGAGCTGCACTCAGCCAAATGACTCTGATGCTTCAAAAATGAACCCCATTCATGAGAAAAGAATTAGAAGAATCCATAGAGCACTGGATTCAGATGATGTTGAACTTGTAAAGTTGCTCCTATCTGAATCTGGTGTCACCATAGATGATGCTTATGCCCTCCATTATGCTGCAGCGTATTGTGATTCCAAAGTTGTTGCAGAAGTTCTGGATCTGGGATTGGCCAGTGTTAATCTAAAGAATGAGAGAGGCTATACTCCTCTTCATATTGCTGCTATGCGTGGAGAACCAGCAGTCATTGTGTCTCTTCTGAACAAGGGTGCCTCTGCTTCAGAAACAACAGCAGATGGCCAGAGTCCTGTTAGTATCTGTAGAAGACTTACGAGGGCTAAAGATTATTATGCAAGGACAGAGCAGGGTCAGGAGTCAAATAAAGACAGGTTGTGTATTGACATTCTGGAAAGGGAGGTTAGAAGGAATCCGTTAGCTGGGGATAAGGCAGTGGCATCTCCATTGTTAGCTGGTGACCTGCACATGAAGCTACTGTATCTGGAAAATAGAGGTCAGTTTCTCTGTGTTATTCTATGGAGTTACGTAGGAAGACTTTTTTTTTGGGTGTAAAATCAGCCAAAATGTTTCTGCTGGAACAGAAGATTCTGATCGTCTTCTCAAGGAATGATGGAATAGTTAGTTAACTGACTTATTTTGTTCATGAAACTATCTTTGGTACTGCAAAACTTGCATTATTGTAATTTTTTTTTTTCTCTAGGAACAGTGACATTTTATCAGTCGAACTACTTACACATAGAGTGCATTCCTTATCACTGATCATGACAGATAACTTGCCATATGCATTATCTGACTATAGCAAAATTTAATGACATTTTTAATAATTTGAAAAACATAATATGATTTACCATATGCATTAGGGAAATTTTAATATCCTCTTTCAATGTATGGCAAATTGGCAATGTCCTAATTCAATTTTTTTTTTACTTGGACGCTTAAATGCATGTATGAAAGACATTTATTTTTGACCTGTCAGCGTAATCAAGGGTACTTTCCCCCTCAAGTCCTTGGTTGCTTTTATCTGAATTAGACATTTTCTTATTTCCACAATTGCAGTTGCTTTTGCAAGATTGTTCTTCCCTTCTGAAGCAAAACTAGCCATGGAAATTGCACAAGCTGAAGCTACCTCAGAATTTGCTGGGCTTTCTACATCAAGGAGTGCTAGCAACTTGAGGGAGGTTGATCTCAATGAAACACCTAACACACAAAATAAAAGACTTCGTTCAACGGTAGAAGCCCTCATGAAGACAGGTATTCTGTTCTTATCTTTGAAGGATTCTTTTTTTTTTCTTTTTCTTTTTCGTTTGCTCTTAGTGAAATTCATGTTAATGTTTCTAATTTCTTCTGCTATCATACCTGAATTTATGTTTGCTGCCTCTTATTTTTGTTTAATAGTTAACTTATTCGTTTTGTGCTCAACTCAGCGCTCATTAAAAAAAAATTCTATCATTAGATGACTGGCGTGATGCTTAGGATTGTCATCCATCTAACGACACTTATTTTGAGCACTGAGTGGGACACCATTCACCAATAATGTTTCTCTAATTGCTGTCATCACCGTGTGGACTACTCTGACGCCATACGCAGTTGTGCTTCCACAAATTTCTTTTATTGTTTTATTTACTGCATGTCATTTTCAGGTGATGTTTATTCTATACCTATTCCTGATAAGGTGACTATGTATGAGTCCTTTTTATTCGTCAGCTATTGGTCATCCATTTGGAATTCTATCTCATAAATAGATTTTAATTTTTTTTTTTACTTGATGTGACATTTTGTGAAGTCTTTCTTGGTTTCTCTTTCCATTGACTGTTTCTCGTGCATGAGTTTGTCCATAAAAATTAATTTGGATGATGCAGCAACTATTTTATCTCATTCCGTTTCATCTCATATATTCTAAATTTGATGCTTTTGGTTTTAATAATCTCTTTATTAATATTTTTCTTTTGTGTGTGGTCGCTGATAGTTGAGCTGGGTAGACGCTATTTTCCACACTGTTCACAAGTGCTAGATAAGTTCATGGAGGATGATTTGCCTGACCTGTTCTATCTTCAGAAGGGCACACCAGATGAGCAGAAGATCAAGAGGATGCGATTTTGTGAGCTCAAGGATGATGTCCGCAGAGCTTTCAACAAAGATAAGGCTGAAAGCGGGCGTTCTGGTTTCTCTTCTTCTTCTTCGTCCTCATCATCATTAAAGGGAGACCTAAAGCAGCAGAAGACTACCAGGAAATAAAGCTCAGATGATTGCTGTATGCGTAGTTTTTACTAGAAGGAATTGGAGAACAGCCAATATTTAGTGTTGTTTTTGCTCGAGAGATTGATAGAGATTAGTGGCAACAGGTATAACCATATGTTGATGTGTGATTGCTTTGCTCTATGTAAAAGTAGCATTGCTTTCAGTTTGATGTAAGTTCTTGTAAGATATTAACACGGGCAGTTGTAGTTCATTAGTATTTACGTTTTATTTTATTTTGATTCGAATCCGAGTCTCATACTGAGAGAAAAGATTTTCTGCCAACCCCTTTACTAAAATTCTACATAGTTTATTTTCATTTGATGAAAATAATTATAAAATTTATTTCTCTTTAGAAAAGTAAATCTTTTATTATTTTTTCTTTATTTTTTAGATGAACATTTGAGTTTGGATTGGTTGGAGTATGAGGTCAGACGGAGTAGTTGTAAATTACCCTGAATTGAATTGTTGATGTGCCTTGTCACGTGTGTTGTGTCTAGTTTTGCTGCAGTGCTGAGGCGTGGAATTATTATGACATCTTCATTCATTTATTTGTATTCCTAGGTAGTCATTGGAGACTAAGTTCCCATAATTGGTTAAACTCATGGCGGAGCATTTATTCATGTCTGAATGCGTTTGTACTTAGTCAAGAGGACATGCAAAGTATCTTTTTTCTTTTTCTTTTCGTTTATTTTTTGTTTGGATCGTTACAAATAAACATTAAAATATTCTAGGCCATGTTAGAGAATCTGTTTTCAATTATTGTATTTGTGCGTTTATTTGTAATGTAGTCGTGGATTGTGTTGAAATCATGTTTATTATCTTTCTTTTAAAAAGTAAAAAAAACAAAAAAAAAATTACTATTTTTTGTTTAAACTTTAAATGTATTTGCTTTTCCAAATAAAAGATGTAACGTTATGATAATTTGATATATTTGAAAATAGTTTTAACAATTATAAGGAACTTGATACTCGAAATTATAGTTAGGTAAAATTAATAAAGTTGACTCTGTTTTGCAGCGGCACAAAAAATTTGCTTCATTATTTTATGAATAAGAAATTGAAGCAATTGATGTTGGGATTCCACGCAAGTATACGTATTGTTATCAAGTAATACAAGACTTTCTATTTAAGTTTCAAATATCGATCCCACGAAGAAGGTTTAAATTCAAACTGTAAATTTAAATTAGGAAATTTATAACAAAAAAGAAAATTTACTACACTAATTTCGAATATTTAAGGTGTTATCGGTATTAAATTATCAACAACTAGTAAAACTGCAAAGCAAAGCTAAACAATAACTACCAAACTATGTTTTTGTGATAAAGTTATCTAATATGAGAAAACCTCTTTCCCATTACAATGAGTTTTTGGTTAAATGAAAGAGATAAATGGTTTGAATTTGTATTGTGCCAAATATGAGCAATTTTAATTCTCTATCGTTAGTCAAGTGTAATAGAAAATCGTTGACTAATCTCAGGTTTAGTCTCTAAATCCGTGGTTAGGCTGGGAGGATATTGGCTCTCACTTCAGAGCTCGCTCCCACTTCCCTTCCCCTGTTCCCTTCCCCTGTAGGCTAACTCTCGCTTTAGTTCTTAAACACTAAGACCAAATTGAAGATTTTAGTCTGTCACCTTAGAATTTCTAATTCTTCGCCCAATAATATATATTTCGCTATTTATTTGCACCCAATTCTATGAACGAAACACTCCTTCATGAAATCAAATGTGACTCTCACTTTGTTGTCAAACTCATACTCCATTTCCCGGATAGTATGTTTCACAACAGATATTAACATTTCAATTGGTCAAATAGAAAAGTAAATTAAGAACGGAGTGAAAAATCATCACAATTTATTTTATATTTTAAAATTGACACATCCAAATTATCTCTTCATTTCACCATATCTCAGAGTAGGGAGAAAGACAAAGAAAATTACTTAGATCTCATGACAAAATTACGATAAAATACGAATTTCATAAATAAAAGAAAAATAATAAACAAACACTATAATAAACAAACACTACTTATCTTTAACTTTTCCTCAAAGCAAATCCCTTGTAGCCTCTCTTGGACTTTTTCTCTCTTTACAAGACTTTATTTTCTCTTCAAAGATGTAGGGAGGAAGAAATCTCTCATTTCTCTCCCTCTCTAACAACTCTTAAGAGAAATCACACTTAGACTCACAACACTAAACAATATACATAATGGAACACTCCAAAAAACTCAATAACACACTAGCACCCCCCTTTTCTCTGATCAATTTTCACTCTAAATAAAGCATAATGTCGGTTTTCCAAGAGGTGTATAACTCTTCAAAAAGTGTCCTAATTCATCTAATCTTCTAGAAATTCGCCCAGGACCCACATTGGCGTCGCCGACGCTCGTTGTCTTAATTATTTCTTGTGCTCTCTGTCAAATGGCGTCGTCAGCTCCCCCGCTGTTCTGGACTCCTCCTTCATGTTGGCATCATTGACATCCTTGCTGGCGCCGTCAACGCTGAGTTTTTCTTCCAAAATGTCATTTTGACTTCAAATTCCATCCTATTTGCTCCCTTTTTGCTTCAAGTGCTAAAAATCATCAACCTGCAATAAAACATGAAAAATATCTTCCTTTAAAGCGCAATATCGCAAAAAATGAGTATAAAATATATGTCTAAAAATGCATATATTTTTTAGTGCATCAAAATCTCCCAAACTTAAATGTTACTTGTCCTCAAGTAATTCCTTTACTACATAAAAATATGACTTATAATAAAGAGTTTAACTTCTAGATTTCCATATTTTGGTCTACTAAAATCTCTTAGCATAACTTTAAAAAAAATTTAAAAATAACTCAAGTTATTATTAACGGTATAAGAATATTTAGCAGTCAAGTCTAAGATTTCTAATTTTCTATTCTTTTCAGGGAAAATTACAAATTGTCATATTGAAGCCACTTAGAATTACCATATGAAAAAGAACTTCACGAAAACTTTACAAGTAAATATACTAATACTTAAATACAAGTTTAGAGTAGAGAATGTAGTCAAACCTTCTTACTTTAATTGATTTAAGTGAAACCAATTTTTGATTAGACATCTTCTTAAGCTTCACCTCATATTTTTTTTTCTCTTTTCTTTTAGGATCATTTTCAATTTTTCTCTCTTTTTTTTTCATGTGAGGATTACTATATCTGGATAGCCTTTAATGATTTTGAACTTCACTATCCTCTTCTTATCCTCTTCTTAAAGTTTCTTAAAGTTAAAATTTTTCACATTCCTTCACTTTATAAATTCATATCAGCTTTGAAGATTTTTCATAAAATTTCATTATTTTCTTCTTACATGAAACTCTAAGATTCTTAATATTTCAAAAATACAAATTTCCTTACTTAAAATGGAAAAACATAGTCTTATTCTCTCATACCAAATACCTTAATCTCTAGAATTAACCTTTATTATTGAAAGTTTTTACTTAAGTTTACTATATTTTTAGAAACACAAATATAATTATCCAAAGTAAGGTTCTACTACCACAGGTCAAGTTAAATTAATAATTTTAAAATATAGCTAATTGAGGATAAATAAAATTAAGTTTATTTCTTTAAAAATGAATTTTTCTTCCCCCCAAAATTAGATTTCTAAAAGATTAAGCATGTAAAATTGAAATTACAGGGTGAAATAAAACAGTTAATACATAAATAAAAGACTTACATGTTGAAGGTTTTGATTTCTTTTGAAACTTAACTTTGAAATATTGCAGGTACTTGCTGAGAAAGAGTTAACTAAAAATAAATACAACAAAGTACTAAAAACAAATAACAGTACTAAAATAAATTTTAATTCAACAACATCTCTACAGATTGTAGTTCACAACACAACATTCAATATAAATCAAAGTTTCACATTTAACAAACTAAAAAATAACAACAACAACAAAATGCGACAAACTATAAACTAAATAAAAGATCAAAACTATGACTAAGAAGCCATCTTCATTCATCCTCTTCTTCTTCTTTTTCTTCTTCTTCTTCTTCTTCTTCTTCTTTTCCTTCTATATCAAGGTTTTGCTACTGATAAGGGGTAAAGATAGGGTGACTAGGAAACTGTACTGAGTGGTCACCCCTCATGTCTCTTACCATAGCATCATCATATGCAGCATCATATTCAAACTTTTGCTTTGTCAAATTATCATTATGTGCATTTCTGGCCTCCAAATTTTCAATCTTGTTCTCTATTCTCAAGACATCTCCTTGCTGGATCATCATCTGTTCCATAAGTTCCTGGAGAGTAGGGGTGCTAGAAGCAGTAGGAATATCCCTAGTCCTACTTCCCGTTCTCCATCTAACATGAGATTCATAGGTTTTAACATTTGCTGGCCTAATAGGTTTAAGAGGCTCAATTCTTTCCTCATCAATTCTAAAATCAACTCCTGATTGCTCACATAATGTGAAAATCTGGGCAGGGTGTCCTAATCCACCAGTCATCTCACCCATAACAATAGAATGAATGTTTTTATAGATTAAAGTTCCAACATCTAGACTGCCCATATGTTGGATACAAAAGTTCAGGATAACTCTATCCTTAGTAACTTCAGGTATCATTCTGGCAAATATAAAGTAATGTCAGGCCTTGGATACTACATACTACATTTAACATAGAAGCATAACATAGAAGCAAGAAAGTTTACCTTAATATTATTCTTCACCTTCCAAGCTCCTCTTCCATCAGTAAGAAGTGAAATAACTTCATTCAAAGCCTAGTTTGTAGTAGAGATTGTGTTGTACTTATAGAGAAATGCTTCTTGCAACTGATAAAGTTCATTAATCCAAGTTCATTAATCCTCCTAGAATCCTCCTAGAAGTGAATTCAACCATTTTACCACGAACATAAATGTGGTCATCAGAAGTCTCTTTAAAATTGGCATATAACTCCATAACTATACTAATAACAACCTCGACAGTAAAGTAATAGAAATTCTCCCACTACCAAGCAACAATTAGTCTCTCAACTTCACCACCCAGATTTTGGAACGCTCGATCCAGAATTATTTTCTTTTTATTCAGTAGGCTATTAAAATGAATACTAGCTTTGTAGTTGATGAATTTTTGGTCATCAAATTCTAATTTCCTCTTTTTATTGCTCATCCTTGGTGCCATTGTAATCTTCAAAGAAAGAAGAAAAATTGATTAAATCTAAATAAATTCTAAAAAATTTGAAAATCACAATGTGGAACGTTCTAAACTTAAATCCAATAAGTAATAGTTCTTCACCAAAGAATTTTCTCAAAATTTCCTTAATAATATTCAAAAATTCGGATCTAGGTAATGTAGGAGAAATCTTTAGTGGAATTAAAAAATATTTAGTTCAAAGTGTAGCTCTTACCGAGAGAAGATGAAATCCAAACTCCTTTTGTCTTCTAATCCCTTTAAATCTAAACGTTTGCAAGCCCTAGGGGCTTATACCAAAGGTTGAAGGTGACCAAAGGGGGTAAAAATGGCATTTCACAAAAAAATCAAGGTATTTGGGGATTTTTTGGGTCTCGGGCGTAGTCGGTGCCAGTGACAAAAATATTAAATTTCCATTATTTTCACACATCAGTTATTTTCAATTCACTTCAACATCTATTTAGTCTTTTAAACAATAATATTCATCCTTAAACAGTTCACAAACAAATGTTTTAACAAACAACACAAATCAACTTTTATATATAAAATTCCAAATTTTTACAAACACAGATTTTTAATCGCACTAACACATAAATAAAGTAACACATACATAAAGTAAATCACACACATAAATAAAGTAAATCACACTATAATTCAGCGTCGAAATCAAGCTACAACACTAGAATGTTGAAAATTAAACTATACATACAATTAAAGTTATAGTTTAAAGAAAAACAAATCCAACACAATTACATTAAAAACATAATTAATTTTAAACAATGGAAACTCCAACTTCTTTAATTACTCATCTTCATCCTCAGTATTGTCTCCTCCTCTAATATCTCCTATAGACTGGTAATGTACATACAAATTGTAGAAGGTCGATACGGGAATTCATTAGTCAAATTTTCATCGATCCATTCATTCTTCTTAAACATTTGCAACAAACCTGCTTCAATCCGTCCCGTATGATCAAAGTGTTCCTTCATCCTCCAATCTAAGTGATTAAAAAGGTAAGTAAGATTTCCTATCGTATCCATGATAATTTGAAGTTCTCTTTCTATCTTCTTTATTTTTTTCTCCAAAATTTGTGAACTTCCAACTGTACGGGACATTAAGGGTGTCGAAGCTTGTGATGGTTGATTTAAGATAATGTCCAATGCTTCATTTCCATTTCTAATATCATTTTCATCAATAGGATCCATGGGCTCCCAGGGTAATAACACTTTCTCCCAACTTTTGATATGGCACTTGAAATTGATTGCAAAGTAAGAATATCATAGAAGGATGCCCCAATCCATTTATAGACCCATTCATTATAATACCCATAATAGATTTATAAATAATTGACTTCTGATCCCAAGTGAAATATGGTTGTGTAAAAATTATATAATTGACTCTGCTATGCAATGATGCCAAAAGCTTGATGTAATATTTTATGAATTAAGCAATTAATGTTGGGATTCGACATAAGTATGCGTATCGTTATAAAGTAATAAATGACTTTCTATTTAAGCCCCAAATATTGATCCTATAGGGAATGTTTAAATTTGAAATGATAAATTTACTAGAAAATTCATAGAAAGTCAAAACAAAATTACTGTCACTAATTTCGAATGTTGAGATATAATCATAACTAAATTATTTAACTAATGATAAAATTGAAATACAAAGTTGAAACAGTAACTACTAAACTATTAAACTATGTTTATGAGATGAAGATTTCTTATGTGAAAAAACATCTTTCCCACTACAATGAGATTTTAGTAAAATGAGATGAGATAAATGGTTTTAATATGTATTATGCCAAATAGGAGCAATTTTAATTTTCTACCCTAATACAGTGTTATAAAAAATTATTAGCAAATCTCAGGTTTAGTCTCTAAATCTGTGGCTAGGCTAGGAAAATACTGGTTCCCATTCTCTATTTACTTACACTTAATTCCATGAATGAAATTCTCCTTCATGGAATCAAATGTGCTCCTCACTCTGTTGTAGAACTCATACTCTATTTCCTGGATCATATGTTTCACAACATATTTTAACAATTCAATTGGCTAGATCAAAAAGTAAATTAAGTTCGGAGTTGAAAAATAATCACAATTTATTTTATATTTTAATACTAGCACATCCGCATTATCTCTTTATTTCACCATATCTCAAAGTAGGGAGAAAGATAAAGTAAACTACTAAGACTTCTTGAGAAAGATACAACAAAACAAAAATTTCATTAATAAAAGAAAGTTCATACAACACTAATAAACAAACAACATTTATCTGAAACTCTTTCTCAAAGAAAATCCCTTATAGCCTCTTCTAGGAAATGTAGGAAGAAGAAATCTCTCACTTTTCTCCTTCTCCAACACTCTTAGAGAAGAGTTCACACTTAATCTCACCACAAAACTTTAAATTATAAGAACAATGGGCTTTAAATGGTTGTAGAATGAACAATGGAAGAATGTGTGATGTGTAGAAGGTTGAATTAAGATGATGAAATGTTAGGAAGAGTCACTATTTTGATCAATTTTGGCCCCAAATAAAGCCTAGACTTGGTTCTCCAATAGGTTCCTCCAAAAACTCTTCAAAAAATGTCCAAATTCATCCAATCTTCTAGAAATAGGGGCTGAACCGACATTGGCACCGTCGGTGCCAATGTTTTGTAATTTAATTCGCTGCTCTCTGTAAAACGACACCATCAGTGCTGCTTCTGGCGCCGTCAGCGCTGAAGAAATTTTCAACTTATTCATTTTTGCTCCAAATTTCATCTTTTTTGCTTCATTTTTGCTTCTTTTTTTGCTTCAAGTCCTAAAATTCAACAACCTGCAAGAAAACATAAAAATACATTTAATTAAAGTGCAATATCAACAAAAATGAGTATAAAATATGAGTTTAAAAATGCATATATTTTTCATATATTTTTTGTGCAAAAATCCCCAAACTTACATGTTACTTATCCTCAAGTAACTCCTCTACTATATAAAAATATGACTTATCGTAAAGAATTTAACTTCTAGATTTTCATATCTTAGTCCACTAAATACAATAGCATAACTTAAGAAAAATTCAAAACAACTTCAGTTAATACTAAAGGAGTAAGAATATTTAGCAATCAAGTCCAAGATTTCTGATTCTCTATTCTTTTCAAGAAAAATTGCAAATTGTCTTATTAATGTCACTTAAAGTATTCATATGAAAAAGAACTTCATAAAAATTTACTAGTAAATAAACTAATACTCAAATAAAAGTTTAGAAAATGTAGCAAGCCTTCTTTTTTAAATTGATTCAAGTAAAACCAATTTTTAATTAGACATCTCCTCAAGCTTCTCCCCACATCTTTTCATTTCTTTTTCTTTTCTTTTCTTTTCTTTTTTTTATATGTGAGAATTACTATATTTGGATAGTCTTTAATGATTTTTAACTTCACTATCCTCTTCTTAAAGCTAAAAACTTGTCACATTTCTTCACTTAACAAATTTATATTAGCTTAAAGATTTCATAAAGTTTAATTGTTTTCTTCTTACATGAACACATGAATCTCTAAGATTTTTAATACTTCAAAAATATAATTTTCCTTACTTAAAATAGAAAAAACATAGTCTTTTTCTTTTATACCAAATATCTTAATCTTTAAAATTAATCTTTATTATTAAAAATTTGTACTTAAGTTTACTATATATTTAGAAACATAAATATAGTTATCTAAAGTTAACCCCTAATACCAGAGGTCATGTTAAGTTTAAAAATTTAAAAAATATAGCTAAGTGAGGACAAACAAAATTAGGTTTCTATCTTTAAAAAGTATTTTTTCTTCCCCCCTCCCCCCTCCCAAACTTAAATTTTTAAGAGATTTAGCAAGAAGAACTGAAAGATAAAGGGTGAAAGAAAACATTAAATACATAAATAAAAGACATACCCGTTGAAGGTTCTGATTTTGAAACTTTAATTCTGAAATATTGCAGGTGCTAATATTAAAAGCTACAAAACTTAAAACATTAAATTGCGCATAATACATATAAAATTTGCTGAGAAAGAGTTAATTACAATACATTTAATAAAAGACAAAAACTAACAACAAAATTAAACTGAATTCCAGAAATGAAATAGTTTAACAACCTACAGTTCACAACTCAACATAACAACAAAACAGAGTCTCACAATCTAAAAAACAGTCTCAATAATATAACAAAAACAAACAACACAATAATAAAGTACAATCAAACATAAACTAAAAAAATCAAATCACTAATCATCATCATCATCATTTTCTTCTACATCCAAATATTGCTGCTGATATGCACTAAAAACATGGTGAGTAGGAAACTGAACTGAATGATCACCCTTCATGTATCTCACCAATGCATCATCATATTCAAAATTTTGTCATATCAAATCATTAGTGTGAGCATTTTTGGCATCCATGTTTTGTAACCTATGATCCAATCTTAAGAATATCTCCTTACTGGATCATCATCTGGTCTAAAAGTTCTCGGTTAGTAGGGTCACTAGAAGTAGGGGTCCTCGAAGTAGAAGGAATATCTCTGGTCTTACTTCCAGATCTCCAATCAACATGAGATTCATATGTCTTTATATTGGCAGGCCCAATAGGTCTTAGAGGCTCAATCCTCTCTTTCATAGGTCTAAAATCAACTCCTGCCTATTCACAGAGTGTAAAAATAAGTGTAGGGTGTGCCAAACCACCAGTGGTCTCTCCCAAAGCAATAGATCTAGTGTTCATATAGATAATAGAGCCTACATTATTCTCATCACCCGCTGAATATAGAAGATCATGATGGCTCTATCCTTGGTCACCTCACTATGATGATTTGTCGGAATCATTCTTCCAGAAATAAAGTAGTGCCAAGCCTTAGATACTACATTAAGCATAGAAAGAGGAAAGTTTACCTTAACACCATTTTTTACTTTCCAGGTCCCTCTTCCATCAGTGAGAAAAGAAATAACCTCATCTAAGGCTTCATTAGTAGAAGAAAATGATTTATACTGAGAACTGTAAACATCTTTCAGCTGATAAAACTCATTAGTTTTTCTTGGAGAAAACTCCACCTTTCTCCCACGAACAAAACAAAGTCGTCAGAAGCTTTAGTAAAGTTGGCATAAAATTCCATCACTACACCAATAATCAGATCGAAAGTAAAATAAAAGAAATTTTCCGACTGCTGAGCACTGATTAATTGCTCAACTTCTTCACCTGAATTTTTAAAACCACGATCAAAAATTACTTTTTTATGCTCAAGTAGACTATTGAATCGAGCACTAGCCCTAAAGCTAACAAATTTTTGTTCATCATAATCTACTTTTCTTTTTTCCTTTGCTCGTTCTTCGTGCCATGGGAAATTTAGAAAAAAATTGAAAAAATTCAAATAAATTTCAAAAAAAATTCTAAAAATCATAAAGTAAAACACTTTATACTTAAATCTACTAAGTAAGAGTTCTTCACCAATAGATTTTCTTAAAGTTTCTCAAAAAAACTCCAAAATTTTCGGATCTCGGCAATGTGAGATAAATCGTTGGTGAAAATCTTTTTAACTCAAAGTGTAGCTCTTACCTAGAGAAGATGAATTCCAAAGTTCCTTTGCCTTAAAATCACCTCAAATCCAAGCAAATGCGAGCCCTAGGTGCAAAAATTGGAGGTTGAAGGTGACTCAAAGGGTAAAAATGGTGGTTTACGGTGAAAATCACAAATTTTAAATGGTTAAAGGCAGTTGTTCTCGGGTCGAGGGCGCCGTCGGCGCCCATGCCAGCATCGTCGGCGCTGATAGCCTAAAAATTCCATTTTTCAATTTTCAATTTCCTTTCAATTTTCTCCAAAGTCTTTTTAGTATTTTTAAACACAAATTTTATCTAACAATAATTACAAACAAACATTTTTACAAATAATCATTTTCACAAACAACAACAAGCTAACTTTTATATATGAAAATACAATTTTACAAACACATTTTTCTAATCACACTTTCATACATATTAAGAAAACTAAATTATAAAGCAACATCGAAATCAAGCCAAAACACTAAACGCTGACACAACACTTATACACACAATTAAAGTTCAGAATTCTAAAGCAAAGCAAACTAAATCATATCCACACAATCATATTAAGTACACAAGTATTTTAAACTAGTAGAGAGATTCCAAATTCATCAATTATTCTACCTCATCTTTAGTGCTTTCTCCTCTAATATCTCCCATAGACTGGTAATGAAGGTACAAATATTAGAAGGGTCGGTACGGGAATTGATCAGTCAAAGTTTCTTTGATCCATCATTTTTTTTAAACACCCGCACTAATCCAGCTTCAAATGTTCCAGTATGATCAAAATTCTCTTTCATCCTCCAATCTAGGTGATAAAAAATGTACTTAAGATATCCTATTACATTCGTAATACTCTGAAGTTCTCTTTCAATTTTCTTCAATTTCTTTTCTATAGCAAGTGAACTTCCAACTGTTGGTGGCATCAATGGAGTTGAGCATGTGATGAGTGATCTAAGATGGTATCTACTGCTTAATTACCATTTCCAATATAATTATCATCAATAGGAATCATGGGCTCCCAAGGTAATAAAACTTTTTCCCAACTTTCATATGAAACTTGAGATTGACTGCAAAATAGGAAAATTGTGGAAAGATGCCCAAGTTCATAAATTTGCCCATTCATAATAACACCCATAACAAATTTAAATATGATAAATCCTATATCAATGTGTTTTTCCATTTGAATGCAATATTTGAATGCAATAATTCAAAATATCACTTTCTTTGGTGACTCTATTAATCTTCATGATAGGAAGTAATCTTGCAGAAATGAAGAAATATCACTGCTTTGATATTAGATTAAGCAATGAAGCAGAGAAACTAACATATCCTTCATCTCGCATTTCCAAAGTATCACTTTCATCTGTCAGAAAATTCAGAAAATTATAGACATACAGAAAATTATAGACATATTGCATCAAATCTCTGGTAGGGATAAAATTTGTATAATGATAGATTGAAATGCTTTCTATCATATACAACTCACTACTTCACGCAGGAGTAAGAGATATAACCTTACCTTGTACGAAGACAACTCCTTGGGTAATTCCATGTAACTTGGCATAGAATTCCTTCACTACTGGTACAACAACTGCAGCGATAGTGCAGCACATAACTTCCCATCGCCTTTGTACAATGATTTTATCAATCGGAGAGCTTGGATTAATTAATCCTTGGCTAACAAAACCTCTCTCCTTGATAAGTCTCTTCTTTGTAATAACTTTATCACTTTGTCGTATAATCTTTGTGCGACAAAATTGATAAACTTTCTTCAATTGAAAACTCCATACCTAAAAATATTTCTAGAATTGGAGGCCAGGGAATTTGAAAATAGGAAGATTTTGGTCATCCAAGGCAGTTTTTAGGACTTTAAAAACACCTCTCGGCGGTTATTACGGAGTGAAATCCACCCAAAGTCTACCAAAATTTATCCTGAACCGTCAAACTACTATCAACACCATCGGTGCTCCCGATGGCGCTGTTGGCGCTTTGATCTATCCACGGGCGCTGTCGATGCCAAAGGCCAAAATTGTGTCTTTTCATGTTTTTGATCAATTCGATTCCAAATTTTCTTCTAATACCAAAATTTGTCTTATTTTATAATATATGAAAGTGTGTAGGATTATTATCTACTAATATATAAACACTTATCAAACAAAATAGGAATACAATGATATTTATATTTATATATGGGTTGCCTCCCATAAAGCGCTTGATTTAACGTCGTTAGCCCGACATACCATTTGATTAGTTTGGTTGACTTAACATTAAAACTTCTTTAAATTGTGGTATGCACATTTCATAATAATGTTTCAATCGATGCCCATTAACTTTAAATATCTTTCCAATTTTAGGATCTTTAACAACAACAGTTCCATAATGATAGACTTTAATCACTTTAAATGGTCCTAACTATCTGGATTTTAGTTTTCTTGGAAATAATCTCAATCTTGTATTATATAATAAAACTTCTTACCCAGGTTCAAGCTTCTTTTGAATAATCTTTCGATCATGCAATATTTTCAATTTCTCTTTATAGATTTTTGTATTATCATATGCTTCATTTCTAATCTCCTTAAGTTAATTGAGTTGCAATAATCTTTTCTCACCAGCATCCTTTAAATTAAAATTAAATTCCTTAATAGCCCAAAATGCTTTATGCTCTAATTCTACTGGTAAGTGACATGTTTTTCCAAAAATAAGTTTATATGGGGACATTCCTATGGGAGTCTTATAAGTAGTTTTGTATGCCCATAATGCAGTATCTAATCTAGCAGACCAATCCAATTTATAAGGATTTATAACTTTTTTTAAAATTATTTTAATTTCACGATTTAATATATTTGCTAGACCTCTAGTCTGAGGATGATAAGCAGTAGAGAATCTGTGCATAATATCATATTTATTAATCAATTTTTTGATTCTCTTAATCCTAAAATGAGATCCTCCATCTGTAATAATTACTCTCGGCACTCCATATCTTGTAAAAATATTTTAATTAAAATTTAGAAACACTGAGCATCACATCTAGGTACCACAATAGCTTCAATCCATTTGAACATAGTATCAATAGCAAGTAATATATATAAATTCTCAAATGAAGGCATAAATGGTCCCATAAAATCTAAATCCCACACATCAAAAATTTCAACTTCTAATGTGTAATTTAGAGATATTTCATTTCTTCTAGAAATATTTCCTACTCGTTGACATCGATTGCATGTTTTCATATATTCATTAACATCTCTAAAGTTAGTAGACCAATTTATATGCAGTTCTATTCGTTCCAAAATGTTCTCCAAATTTAGAATCATGACATCTTTCAATTATCTGTTGAGTTTCCTCATAAGGCACACACCTTCTAATAATTAGATCTTTACATTATTTATACAGATATGGGCCATCCCAAAAATAGAATTTTGAATCATATATAAATTTCTTTAATTATGGATTTTTAATATCAGGTGGTAAAATATCACTTACACTATATCGACATACCACAAAATACCACAAAAAATTTATTTCATCAATATTATATAATTGTTCATCAGGTAAATTCTCTAAAATTTCATTTGCAAAATTAGTTAATATTTCTCTTTATAGCTAGACAAATGATCAGCCTTTTGATTATCATTTTCCTTTTGTATCAACTACAGTAAAATCAAACTCTTGCAATAGAAGTATCCAAATAGAAGTATCCATTTCCATTTAATTAATCTTGGTTTAACGTCCTTCTTTTGCATCAAGTATTTAATAATAGAATGATCTATATACACTATACATTTAGTTCGAAGTAAGTAAGGTCTAAATTTATCAAAGGCATAAACAATAGCGAGTAACTCTCTTTCAATAGTAGTGTGGTTAATTTGAGCATCATTTAGAGTTTTACTAGCATAATATATTACTTTAAAAACTTTATTATGCCTTTGTCCTAACACAGCACCAACAACATAATCACTAACATCACACATTATTTCAAATGGTTTCTCCCAATCAGGTGGAACTATTATAGGTGCAGCGATTAATTTTTCTGTCAATAATTCAAATGCTTTTATGCATTCCTCATTAAAATCAAATTTTGTGTCTTTTTCTAAAAGTTGGCATAATGGCTTAGTTATTCTAGAAGAATTTTATATGTAACGCTTGTAGAAACCAGCATGTCCTAAAAAGCTTCTTACCCCTATAACATTAGCGGAGGCGGTAATTTTTCAATAACTTGAATTTTTGCAGGATCTACTTTCATGCCAATTTCAGAAATTTTATGCCAAAGTAAAATTACTCCTACAATCATAAATTGACATTTTTCCCAATTTAGTACTAGGTTGATTTTTTCACATACTTCCAGAACTTCTTCTAAATTATTTAAAAATAATTCAAACGAAGTTCCAAATACCAAAAAATCATCCATAAACACTTCCATTTCATGTTCAATAAAACTACTAAAGATTGACATAATATATCTTTGAAATGTTGCAGGTGCATTGCATAGTCCAAAAGACATTCTACGAAAAGTAAATGTTGCATATTGGCTTGTAAATGTTGTCTTCTCTTGATCCTCTAAAGTAATTAGAATTTGGTGATAACCGGTATATCCATCTAAAAAGCAATAATATTTGTTCCCATCCAATCTATCCAACATTTGGTCTAGAAAAGGTAAAGGAAAGTGATATTTTCTGGTGACCATGCTTAATTTTCTATAGTCAATACAAATTCACCAACTAGTAACTTGTCTTATTGGTATTAATTTATTTTTCTCATTTTCTTCAACGGTCACTCCAATTTTCTTCGGAACGCAGTGAATTGGACTTACCCAAGCACTATATGAAATAAGATATATAATTCCAACATCTAGCCATTTTAGAATTTCTTTTTTAACAACTTCTTTCATTATTG
>NW_018251234.1:294801-302187 GCF_001263595.1 Phalaenopsis equestris | reverse complement strand
AAATATGACTCTCCTAAATTATATATTTTAAATGGATAGGTAATATTTTATGTTCAAGTTCAGGTGGTTTAATACTTGAAGGAATAAGATTTTTATTATCATTTTTTAACAAGTCTAAAGTTTCAAATTTGCCTGAACATAATCTAAATCTTCTTCTTTTATTTCATCCTTATTTTCAAAAAATTTACTTACTTTAATTTGTCTTCAAACTCATTCTTAAATTGCTCATTACTCAGATAATCAATTACTTCCATCCTAAAACATTCATTATCTTTCTCTATTGCAGGATATTTCATAACTTTTACAATATTAAATGTTACATCTTGATCGTTAACTCTCATTATTAATTCTCCTTTTTGCACATCTATCACATCCCTGTTGCAAGAAATGGTAGAAATTTCTTTATCTTCCTCCATATCCAATACTATAAAGTCTATAAGAAAAATAAATTTATCCACTTTTACTAATACATCCTCTATAACTCCTTTTAGATAAGTTATTGATTGATCAGCTAACTGAAGAGTTACAATAGTAGGAGAAATCTCTCCCAAATCTAAACATTTAAAGATTGATAAAGACATAAGATCGATACTCACTCCTAAATCACATAAAGCTTTTCTAAAAAACTTTTCACCAATAGCACAAGGTATAGTAAAACTACCAGAATCTTTTAGTTTTTTAGGAAGCTTTTTCTTAATAATAGCACTATACTCTTCACTGAGTGCAACGGTCTCATGATCTGTAAACTTCCTTTTTTTGTTTAGTATATCCTTCATAAATTTCACTTAACTTGACATTTATTCCAAAGCTTCAACAAAAGGAATGTTTATCGTTAGCTTCTTAAGGATTTCCAAAAATTTTGTAAATTATTTATCTTTGTTCTTTTTGAGGAAACATTGAGGAAACAGAGGTAATGGTTTTTCTAAAAGACCTTGTGTTTGTTCATTTTCATTTTGGTCACTTTCCCTTGCTTCCTTCTCTTCATCAACTTCACTTTCTCTTTGGATCCTTGTTTCAACTTCTTTTCCACTTCATAATTGAATAACTTTAATTTGCTCCTTATTTTGATCTTTTGGATTAACTTCCACCGTACTCAGAAGAATTATAGAAGGTATGTTACTGAGTGCAGTAAAAATATGTCCTAATTGATTTTCAATATTTCCAATAGTAGCCTCTTGATTCTGTATTTGATTTCCCATGTTTAACATTACTTCTTCCATCGTCAAATTCTTTTCTTAACTTGTGGGCTAGGATTAGAGTTAAATATAGTAGGAAATAAGGTCGATAACTAGGATTTCCTTGGTTGTTGAAATTTTCGGAGGGATTCACCAAATTATTATAATTATTCCAACTAAAATTAGAGTCATTTTTCCATTCAGGATTATAAAAGTTAGAATAGAGATTGTTATTTCAATTATTTATAACATTTAAAGTTTCATAAGATGATCTGTCCTAGTGAATTTCCTCTAATACTGGGGGTATTTGAGAATAGTTCACTCCTATTTGATCAATTTTTTTCAAAATAACATCAATTTGAAATGCTAAAATAGTCATTACATCAGAATCATTAATAATAGCTACTCTCTTAGGATTTACTTTAGGATTTACTCTTTCTAGCTACTCTCTTAGGATTTACTCTTTCAGAGGGTCATTAAAAATTGTTAGTAGCCATTTCTTATCAAAAGGTTTTGACTTCATCAAAAGGTTTTGACATTAGTGATCCTACTAATCCATTATAAAATGTTTGAATTATTAACCAATATGGTAGAGCACAGTGTGGACATTTTCTATGAAGATCTTGAAATCTTTCCCAAGATTCCCCTTCAAACTGACAAAAAGATGTAATATCATTTCTTAGCTTAACAGTTTTTTAGGGTGGAAAATATTTAGCTAAGAATTTTTGTCATAGTTATCCTTAAGTTTTGATAGATCCAGGTGCTAATGAATTTAACCAAGCCTTGGCTTTATCTCTTAATGAAAAAGGAAAATGTCTAAGCCTAACAACATCATTAGACACTCCATCATATTTAAAAGTAGCACAAATTTCAAGAAAACTACCAAGCTGTAAGTTTGGAACTTCAGTAGGTGTTCCTTCAAATTGATTATTTTGTACCATATGAATAATAGAAAGTTTAAGCTCAAATTATTTAGTAGCAACATCAGGATTTTGAATAGTCAAGTGATGTTCATCTGCTGTCGGATTAGCATAATCTTTTAAAGATCTTTATCGATTTTTGTTTATATAATTATTTATGTTATTTGCCATTTCTTTTAATTTTTTAATTTATTTTTGTTGTTTTGAATTTTTCTAATAGTACACTCTAATTCTTAATCATAAGGTACTAAACCTTTAGATCCAATATTTTGCATAAACAAATATAATAAGCAAAGAAAGTTTTGTTAAAAATAACTCTTAGATAAAAATATATTTGCTTTTTGGATTTTTGAATTTTTTTAATTTTATAATTTTTTTAAATTAATTATCTCTAAATTTCCTAATTTACCAAATCTATTTAATTTATCATTACCTTCCCAAGCAACGGCGCCAAAAACTTGATCCCGAGTGAAATATAGTGTAAAAATTATATGATTGACTCTACTATGCAACGGTGCCAAAAACTTGATGCAATATTTTATGAATTAAACAATTAAGGGTGGGATTCAACGCAAGTGTACGTATCATTATTAAGTAATAAAGGACTATCCATTTAAGCTCCAAATATTGATCCCACGGGGAAGGTTTAAATTTGAAATGATAAATTTACTAGGAAATTCACATAAAGTCAAAATAAATATATTGTCACTAATTTTGAATGTTGAGAAATTTTCAGAACTAAATTATTTAACTTATAACAAAACTTAAATGTAAAGTTTAAACAGTAACTACTAAACTATTAAACTATGTTTATGTGATGAAGATTTCTTATGTGAAAAAACATCTTTCCCACTACAATGAGATTTTGGTAAAATGAGATGAGATAAATGGTTTTAATATGTATTGTTCCAAATAGAAGTAGTTTTAACTCTCTACCCTGATACAGTGTCATAGAAAATCATTGGCTAATCCCAGGTTTAGTCCCTAAATTCGTGGCTAGGCTAGGAGGATACTGGCTCCCATTCTAGAGCTCCCACTTCCCTTCACCTGAGGCTAACACCGGTTTTAGTTTTTAAACACTAAGACTGAATTGAATTCTTTAGTCTGTCACCCTAAAGATTCTCCAATTTTACACCCAAAAAAGTATATTTCTCTATTTATTTGCACTTAATTCCATGAATAAAACTCTCCTTCATGGAATCAAATGCGATCCTCACTCTGCTATAGAACTCATATTTCGTTTCTCGGATCATATGTTTCACAACATATTTTAACTATTCAATTGACCAAATCAAAAAGTAAATTAAGTTCGGAGTTGAAAAATCATCACAATTTATTTTGTATTTTAATATTGGCACATCCATATTATCTCTTCATTTCACCATATCTTAGAGTAGGGAGAAAGATAAAGTAAACTACTTAGACTTCATGAGAAAGATACAAAAAAATACAAATTTCATATATAAAACAAAGTTCATACAACACTAATAAACAAACAATACTTATCTGAAACTCTTTCTCAAAGTAAATCCCTTTTTAGGAAATATAAGAAGAAGAAATCTCTCACTTTTTTGCTTCTTCAGCACTCTTAGAGAAGAGTTCACACTTAATCTCACAACAAAACTCTAAATTATAAGTGCAATGGACTTTAAATGTTTGTGGAATGAAAAATGGAAGAATGTGTGATGCGCAGAAGGTTTAATTGGAGCGATGAGATTCTAGGAAGAGTCATTTTTCTGATCAATTTTGGCCCCAAATAAAGCCTAGAGTCGGTTCTCCAATTGGTGCCTCCAAAAACTCTTCAAAAAACATCCAAATTCATCGAATCTTCTAGAAACAGGGGCTGAACCGATATGGGCTCCATCGACACCCATTCTAGGATCATTGGTGCTAGTGTTTCGCAATTTAATTTGCTGACGGCGATGAACAAATTTTCAACTTATTCATTTTTGCTCCAAATTTCATCCTTTTTGCCTCCTTTTTGCTTCAAGTCCTAAAATTTAACAGCCTGCAAGAAAACATAAAAATACCTTCCATTAAAGTGCAATATCACAAAAAATGAGTATAAAATATGGGTCTAAAAATACATATATTTTTGATGTATCAACCCCAAATCAATGGGCTTTCCTATTAGAACGCAATAGTTTAAAATCACACTTTCTTTTGTAACTTTACTAATTTTAATTGTTGGGAGTAGTTTTGCATAGATGAAGAAATGCCATTTTTTAGATATAGAATTTAGTAGTGAAGCAAAGAAACTAACATACCCATCATCTCTGATTTCCCAATTATCACTTTCATCAGTCAGAAATCAGTATAGATCTTACATGAAATCCTTCATTGGAATAAAGTTTGTATAGTGACAGATTGACATGCTTTCTATCATAAACATATCAATAATTTGCGATGGAGTAAATGGTACTCCCTTACCAAGAACGAAAGGCAAATCCTTGGTTAATTCCATGTAGGTTAGCATAGAATTCTTTTACCAGTGGAACAACTACTGCAATAGTAGTGTAGCATAGAACTTCCCAACGTCTCTATACTATGATTTTCTCAATCTGCGAACTTGGATTACTCAATCTATGATTGAAAGCCTCTCTCCTTGATAATTCTCTTCTTAGTGATGACTTTGTTGTATAATTTCTGCGTGTTAAAACTGATGAACGTTCTTCGATTGAAAATCCAATATCTTGAAGTGTTTCTGGAATTGAAAGCTATGGATTTAAAAATATGGAAGTGTTTGGTCGTCCAAAATAGTTTTCATGACTTTAAAAATACATTTAGGTAGTTATTTTGAAGCAAAATCCCGGTAAAGCCTGACAAAAACTCCCTGAACTGCTGAAACCGCACTGGGCTCTATCGGTACCCACGATGGCGTCCTTGGCACCATGGCTCTATACAAGGGCACCATCGATGTCCATGCTGGCGCCATTAAGGCCAAAGCCACAGTTGCATCCGTTTCATCTTTGGTTCAATTCATTTCCAAATTTTCATCCATTACCAATATTTGTCTTGATTTATGATATATAAGATGATGTAAGATTCTATGGTATTATTATTTCCTAATACTTAGAATAATTATTAAACAAAATACTTAGATACACCAAAAATATATGCATTTTAGACCCATATTTTATACTCATTTTTTTGTGATATTGCACTTTAATGGAAGGTATTTTCTATTAATGGAAGATATTGCACTTTAATGGAAGGTATTTTCTATATTTTATTGCATGTTGTTGATTTTGAGGACTTGAAGCAAAAAAGAAGCAAAAAAGGATTAAAAAAGAAGCAAAAAAGGATTAAATTTGGAGAAAAAATGGAGAAGTTAAAAATTTGTTCAGCGTCGACAGTGCCAGATTGGGCGCCGACGACGTCGTTTGACAGAGACGAAGGAATTAAATAGATGGCCTATGGAGCTGACGACGGCAGTGTCATTGCAGAGCCTGTTTCCAAAAGATTGACGAATTTAGATGCTTTTGAAGAGTTTTTGGATGCACCTATTGGAGAACCAACCTAGGCTCTATTTAGGGCTGAAATTTGATCAGAAACCCCCCCTTCACACCATTTCAACTTCTTCCACTCATTTCAATTTTCCTTTTCACACACTTACATTCCATGCCATTTCACACCATTAGTGAGTTATTGTTTTTATAGTTTTGAGTTTTTGTGGTGAGTTTAAGTGTGAATTTTTCTCTAAGAAGTGTTGGAGAGGAAGAGAACTAAGAGGTTTCTACTTCCTACATTCCATAAGAGAGTCTACAAAGGATTTTCTTTGAGAAAGAGCTTCAGATAAGTGTTATTTATTTATTATTGTTGTATGAACTCTCTTTTATAAATAAAATTTATGTTTTGTTATATCTTTCTCATGAAGTCTGAGTAGATTCCTTTATCTTTCTCCCTACTCTGAGATGTGGTGAAATAAAGAGATAATGTGAATGTATGATTTTATTTTATACGATTTTAATTGTCAATAATTTGTGATTATTTGAACTCTGATCATAATTTACTTTTCAATCTTGTCAATTGAATTATTAAAATATGTTAAAATTTAAAATAAATTGTGATGATTTTTTATCTCTGCTCTTAATTTACTTTTCAATCTTGTCAATTGAATTATTAAAATACATATGATCCGGGAAATAGATTATGAGTTCTACAACAGAGTGAGAATAACATTTAAGTCCATGAAGGAGTATTTCATTCATGGAATTAAGTGCAAAAAAATAGGGAAATATACTTTGTTGGGTATAGAATTGGAGATTTCTAAAGTGACAGACTAAAAATCCCCAGTTCAATCTTAATGTTTAAAAACTAATGCGAGAGTTAGAGTGGGAATAGGGCTGTGGGGGAAGGGAAGTGGGAGCTCTAGAGTGGGAGCTAGTATCCTCCTATCTATCTACGGATTTATGTACTAAACCTAAGATTAGCCAATGATTTTCTATAACACTGAATCAGGGTAGAGAATTAAAATTGCTCATATTTGGCATAATACATATTTAAACCTTTTATCTCACCTTATTTCACTAAAAACTCATTGTAGTGGGAAAGATGCTTTTTCATATTAGAAAAATTTATCTCATAAACATAGTTTTATAGTTATTAATTTTAAAACTTGCTTTTAAATTCTGCTAGTAGTAAATAATTTAGACTTTTATAATATCTTAAACTTTCAAAATTAGTGACAGTAATTTCGTTTGATTTTTGTAATATGTTTGATTTCTGTGAATTTCCTAGTTAATTTATCATTTCAAATTTAAATCTTCCTCGTGGGATAAATATTTGGGACTTAAACAAAAAGACTTGTATTACTTGATAACGATACGTATATTTGTATAGAATCTCAACTTTAAGTGCTTAACGCTATTATTCATAAAATACCACATCAATTTTTTGAGACCGTTGCAAAGAGTAGACAACTTTATAAATTTTACACAACTATATTTTCCAAGATCAAGTTTTTGGCGTCGTTGCTGGGGAAGGTAATCGTAAATTAAATAGATTTGGTAAACTAGGAAGTTTTGAGATAAAAATATACAATTTACAAAATATCAAAAAGCTTATAAAATAAAAAAAATCAAAAAATTTATAACTATATATTTAAGAGTATTTTAAAGAAATTTTTCTTTGCTTATTATATTTGCTTATGCGAAATATTGGATATGAAGGTTTAGTACCTTACGATTCATAATTAGAACATACTATTAGAAAAATTCAAAAACAACAAAAAGAAATTAAAATTTTGAACAAAATGGTGAATAACTTAGATAATCAAATAAATGAAAATC
>NW_018251234.1:280132-294562 GCF_001263595.1 Phalaenopsis equestris | reverse complement strand
ACTTTTTCCTTTTTCATTAAGGGATAAAGCCAAAGCTTGGTTAAACTCTTTAGCACCTGGATCTATCAGAACTTGGGGAAAACTATCATAAAAATTCTTGGCTAAATATTTTCCACCCTAAAAAACTGCTAAGCTTAGAAACAATATTACATTTTTTTGACAATTTGAAAGGGAATCAATAGAAATAAGAACTAGAGATTTAATAAAAATACTTCATTTTTCCCCTATCCTCTTACAAACCATGCTTTACCAGATTGGTTAATAATTAAATTTTTTTTCAATGGATTAGTAGAATCACTTAGATCTATTATAGATGCAGCTGCAGGCGGATCTTTAATGTCAAAACCTTTTGATGAAGCATACTCTTTAATAGAAGAAATGTCTACTAATAATTTTCAATGGCCCTCTGAACGGGTAAATCCTAAGAGGGTAGCTAGTATTCATGAATCTGATGTAATGTCTATTTTAGCATCACAAATTATTGCTATATCAAAAAGATTGATCAAATTGAAGTGTACTATTCACAAATACTACTAGTATTAGAAGAAAATTCACTAGGACAAATAATTAATACTCAATCATCTTATGAAACTTTGAATGCTATTAATAATCGAAATAATAATCATTATTCTAACTATTATAATCCTAGATGAAAAAACCATCTTAATTTTAGCTGGAATAATTATAACAATTCAATGAACCCCGCAAAAAAATTAAATAATCAAGGAAATCCTAATTATCAACCTTATTATCCTCTTGGATTTAACTCTAACCCTAACCCACAAGTAAAGGAAAAAAAGTTAACGATGGAAGAGGTAACATGTTAATAATCGAAATAATAATCATTATTCTAACTATTATAATCCTAGATGAAAAAACCATCTTAATTTTAGCTGGAATAATTATAACAATTCAATGAACCCCGCAAAAAAATTAAATAATCAAGGAAATCCTAATTATCAACCTTATTATCCTCTTGGATTTAACTCTAACCCTAACCCACAAGTTAAGGAAAAAAAGTTAACGATGGAAGAGGTAACATGTATGGGAAGTCAAATATAAAATCAAGGGGCTGCTATTAGAAATATTGAAAATCAATTTGGACATATTGCTAATGCACTTAGTAACAGACCTTCAGGAAATCTTCCGAGTACGGTAGAAGTTAATCCCAAAGATCAAAATAAAGAACAAATTAAAGCAATTCAATTATGAAGTTGAAAAGAAGTTGAAACAAGAAGCCAAAGAGTAACATAAGTTGATGAGGAGAAGGAAGAGATGGAAAGTAACCATAATGAAAATGAACAAACACAAGTTCCTTTAGAAAAACCTTTACCATCGTTTCCTCAACAACTAAAACAGAAGAATAAAGAAAAATAATCTACAAAATTTTTGGAAATCCTTATAAGGTTAACTTAGTAACAGACCTTCAGGAAATTTTTCGACTTTGGAAGTTAATCCAAAAGATCAAAATAAAGAGCAAATTAAAGTTATTCAATTACGAAGTGGAAAATAAGTTGAAACAAGGATCTAAGGAGAAACTGAAGTTGATGAAGAGAAGGAAGAAATGGAAAATGATCAACAGGAAAATGAACAAACACAGGTCCCTGTAGAAAAATAATTACCTTCGTTTCCTGAAAGACTGAAGTAAGAGAATAAAGAAAAATAATTTACAAAATTTTTGGAATCCTTAAAAAGTTAACAATAAATATTCTTTTCATTGAGGCTTTGGAACAAAAGCCAAGTTATATAAAATTTATGAAGGATATACTAAACAATAACAGGAAGTTTGTTGATCACGAGATCGTTGCAACTTAGTGAAGAGTGTAGTGCTATTATCCAGAAAAAGCTTACTGAAAAGTTAAAAGATCATAATAGTTTTAATATACCTTGTGCAATTGGTGAAAAGTTTTATGGAAAAGCCTTATGTCAAGTATCAATCTTATGCCTTTATCAATTTTTAAACGTTTAGATTTAGGAGAGATTTCCCCTACTACTATAACTCTTCAATTAGCTGATCGATCAATCACTTATCCTAAAGGAGTTATAGAAGATGTATTAGTAAAAGTGGATAATTTTATTTTCCCTGTAGACTTTATAGTATTAGATATAGAGGAAGATAAAAAAAAATTCTATTATTTTGGGGAGACCATTTCTTGCAATAGGGAGAGTCGTGATAGATGTGAAACAAGGAGAATTGATAATAAGAGTTAATGATAGAAAAAGACAGTGAATATTTTTAATGTTTTAAGATGGAAGTTATTGATTATCTAAGTAATGAGCAAATTAAGAAAGATTTTAAAGAGAAATTAAAGAAAGAAGAATTTAGTGACAATGAGGATGGAATGAAAGAAGAAAATTTAGATTATATCCAAGAAAAATTTGAAACTTTAGATTTGTTGGAAAATTATAATAAAATCTTATTTCTTAATAAAAATCTTATTCCTTCATATCTCATTCCTTCGAGTATTAAACCACCTGAACTTGAACTAAAAGCATTACATGCTCATTAAAATATGTATTTTTAGGAGATTCATCTACATTTCCTGTTATTGTACCTTCTGAGTTAACAAACTAAAAGAAATTTAAGAACAAAAATTAATAGAAATGTTAAAAAGATGTAAAAAGGCTTTTGCATGGACTTTAGTGGATCTTAAAGGAATTAGTCCTTCAATTTGTATGCATAGAATTTTATTAGATGAACAATACGAACCTAAAGCTGATTCTTAGAGGAGATTAAATCTCATAACGAAAGAAGTTGTTAAAAAAGAAATTTTAAAATGGTTAGATGCTGAAATTATATATTCTATTTCAGACAGTGCTTGGGTAAGCCCAATTAACTGTGTTCCAAAGAAAGGAGGAGTGACCGTTGAAGTAAATGAGAAAAATGAATTAATTCCAATAAGGCAAGTTACTGGTTGACGAATTTGTATAGATTATATAAAATTAAACTTAGCCACCAGGAAAGATCACTTTCCTTTACCGTTTCTAGATCAAATGTTGAATAGATTGACTGGAAATAAATATTATTATTTTTTAGATGGATATACCAGTTATCATCAAATTCTAATTGCTCCTGAGTATTAAGATAAGACAACATTTACAAGACCTTATGGAACATTTAATTTTCGTAAAATGCCTTTTGGACTATGCAATGCACTTGCAACATTTCAAAGATGTATGATGTCAATATTTAGTAATTTGATTGAGCATGGAATGGAAGTATTTATGGATGATTTCTCGATGTTCGGGACTTCATTTGAATTATGCTTAAATAAATTAGAAAAAGTTCTAGAATTATGTGAAAAAATCAACCTAGTACTAAATTGAGAAAAATGTCATTTAATAGTTGTAGGAGTATTTGTACTTGGGCATAAAATTTTTAAAAATGACATGTAAGTAGATCCTAAAAAAATTCAAGTTATTAAAAAATTACCACCACCGACTACGGTCAAAGGTGTAAAAAGTTTTTTTGGACATGCTGGATTCTACAGGTGTTATATAAAGAATTTTTCAAAAATAACTAAGTCATTATGCCAACTTTTAGAAAAAGATACAAAAAGATACAAAATAAAAAGATACAAAATTTGATTTTAATGGGGAATGCATAAAAGCATTTGAATTATTAAAATAAAAATTAATCACTGACCTATAAGAGTACCACCTAATTGGTAAAAACCATTCGAAATAATGTGCGATGCTAGTGATTATGTTATTGGAGCTTTGTAAGGACAAAGGCACAATAAGGTCTTTAAAGTAATATATTATGCTAGTAAAACTTTGAATGTGCTTGAATTAACTACACTACTATGGAAAGAGAGTTATTAGCTATTGTCTCTGCTTTTGATGAATTTAGACCTTACTTAATTGGAACTAAATGTATAGTACTTACAAATCATTCTGCTATTAAATATTTAATGTAAAAAAAAGGTTGCTAAACCAAGGTTAATTAGATGGATACTTCTATTGCATGAATTTGATTTTTTATAGTTGATAGAAAGAGAAATGAGTATCAAATAACTGATCATTTGTCTAGAATAGAAAAAGAAATATTAACTAATTTTGCAAATGAAATTTTATAAAATTTCTCTGATGAACAATTATATAGTATTGATGAAATAGATACACCATGGTATGCAGATATAGTAAATTATATTGTAAGTGATATTCTACCAGAAGATATTAAGAATTAGTAATTAAAGAAATTTATATATGATTCAAAATTTTATTTTTGGGATGACCCATATTTATATAAATAATGTAAAGATTTAATTATTAGAAGGTGTGTGCCTTATGAAGAAACTCAAAAAATAAATCATCCAAAAATGTCATAATTCTGAATTTGGGGGACATTTTGGTGTTGATAAAATAGCTTATAAAATTTTACAAGTTTGATTTTATTGGCCTAAACTTTTTAGAGATGTTCATGAATGTATTAAAACATGCGATCGATGTCAGCGAGTAGGAAATATTTCTAGAAGAAATGAAATGCCTCTAAATTACACATTGGAAGTTGAAATTTTTGATGTGTGGGGATTAAATTTTATGGGACCATTTATGCTTTCATTTGGAAACTTATATATATTACTTGCTATTGATTATATGTCCAAATGGATTGAAACTGTTGTTGTACCTAAATGTGATGCTCAGAGTGTTTTTAAATTTTTAAATAAAAACTTTTTTACAAGAAATGGAATGCCTAGAGTAATTATTATTGAGGGAGGATCCCATTTTAAAAATAAGAGAATGGAGAAATTGATAAAGAAATATGATATATTTTAAAGAGGTGGCTTTGATTTAATTTAATAATATAAAAAAATTTGATTTTTTAGAAAAAAAGTATTTTTTAATTTTTTATAAAGGTAATATTTTAATTTTTAAAATACGAGACCGAACTGATCTCATATCTGCAATAGTTTAAATAATCGAGCACAATAACACAAGCAATATATCTACAATCCTTGAAATTATATTTGTGTAAAATTAATAAAGTTGACTCCTCTTTGCAGCGATGCCAAAAACTTGGTTCGTTATTTTATGAATAAAAAATTGAAAAAATTTATGTTGGGATTCTACGCAAGTATACGTATTGTTATCAAGTAATACAAAACTTTCTATTTAAGCTCCAAATATCGATTCCACGTGGAATGTTTAAATTTGAAATGGAAATTTAAATTAAGAAATTCAAAATAATAAAGAAAATCTACTACACTAATTTTGAATATTTAAGGTGCTATCAGAACTAAATTATTAACTACTAGCAAACATGCAAAGCAAAGCTAAACAATAACTACCAAACTATGTTTTTGTGATGAAGTTATCTAATATGCGAATGCATCTTTCCCACTACAATGACTTTTTAGTTAAATGAAAAAGATAAATGATTTTAATTTGTATTGTGTCAAATAGGAGCTATTTTAATTCTCTACGCTTAGTCAAGTGTAATAGAGAATAGTTGGCTAATCTCAAGTTCAGTCCCTAAATCTATGGTTAGGATGGGAGGATACTGTCTCTCTCTCCAGAGCTCCCATTTCCCTTCCCCTGAACTCTCTTTTTAGTTCTTAAACATTATGATCAAAGTGGGGATTTTAGTCTGTCACTCTAGAATCTCTAATTCTTCGCCCAATAATATATATTTCTCTATTTGTATGCACCCAATTCCATGAGCAAAACACTCCTTCATGGAATCGAATGTGATTCTCACATTGTTATAAAACTCATACTCCATTTCCCGGATAGTATGTTTTACATTGGATGTTAACATTTCAATTGGCTAAATCGAATAGTAAATTAAGAACGGAGTGAAAAATCATCACAATGTATTTTATATTTAAAAATTGGCACATCCAAATTATCTCTTCATTTCACCATATCTCAGAGTAGGGAGAAAAACAAAGAAAACTACTCAAAACTCATGAGAAAGATACGACAAAAGATGAATTTCATAAATAAAAGAAAGTTTATACAATGATAATAAACAACATTACTTATCTTTAACTCTTCCTAAAAGAAAATCCCTCGTAGCCTCTCTTAGACTCTTTGTCTCTTTACAAGACTCTTGATTTTCTCTTCAAAAATGTAGGGAAGAAGAAATCTCTCACTTCTCTCCCTCTCTAACAACACTTAAGAGAAAACACACTTAGACTCACCACACTAGACAATACACACCATGGAACACTCCAGAAAACTCAATAGCACACTAGCCCCCCAATTTCTCTGATCAATTTTTGCTCTAAATAAAGAATAATGTCAGTTTTTCAAGAGGTGTATCCAATGACTCTTCGAAAAGTGTCCGAATTCATCAAATCTTTTAGAAATTTGCCCAACACCGACATTAGCACCGTTAGCATCCGTGGTCCGAATTATTTCTGGTGCTCTCTATTAAATGGCGCTGTTAGCGCCCCCGCAGTTTTGGACTCCTTCATGATGGCACCGTCGACACTGAATTTTTCTTGCAAAACGTCATTTTGACTCCAAATTCCATCCTTTTTTGCTTCCTTTCTCCTTCAAGTGCTAAAAATCTTTAACCTGTAATAAAAATGAAAATTACCTACCTTTAAAGTGCAATATAACCAAAAATAAGTATAAAATATAAGTCTAAAAATGCATATATTTTGGTTGCATCATCTATCTTGAAGGATAAATACACTACTTGTCAGTGGCACTCAATTAAATAAACTAAAGAATTTATGACATCCATTTTAGTGTGCAAGAAAATCATTTTTATGTTGACTGAGAAATTCCTCTATCAACTATAAAGAATTAGATAGGATTTCTATTACTTGGGTTCTTAAAGCTCCATATAGAGGTAAGCCTCTATAGTCAATACATTTTAAATGATCGAAGTCACTTAAGAAACCTCTCAATTTAGATTAGGAAATGTTGTCTCCAAGAATTTCAAAGAATAGGACTATTTAAGGATTGGACCAAGGAGTATCAAAGAGGAAATGCTCAAATTTTGAACATGATTATGGAATCTGAAGGAAGAAAAACTAGGGGTTGTAAGAGATGATGAGGAGAACCTCAATGACTTCATAAGCTATCTTATGGTTTGGCTTCAGCTTCAAGAAGAAATTATCAAATGTTTCATCCTACCAATTTTATTAATTAGGGCTTACATTTACATGACATAATCATACAAACAACTTGGAAGATATGAGGATTTAGGTCATGACGAACGACAACCTTAGAATCTTAAAACCAGTTAGGGCATAAATTGCACAACATGATTGTGTAAAGGCCTAAAGGTGAGTTGAGGATTTATCTTGCACCGGGCAGACAACCTCGAAGTCCTGTGGCTTATTATCAAATCAAAAGAAAGGATTTTCTATAGTAGAACAACATGCTATTGTAGATCCTCCTGCTGTTGTAGATCCTCGTACTGCTATAGAAGGCTATTGTAGAAAGCTGCCCACAGAGTTAGCTCTAAGCTCCTTCATGAAGTTGTAGTCTTAAAGTGTAAAGTTTCAAAAGCTTAAATGACAAGTTTCTTTCAAAATTAGGGGGAGGGGGGTCCCACGGTTCCCTTGTTAGGATCCCACTATTAGGATCTCACGTTTCGCTCATTCACTTAAAGTTGATTAGAACGACCACAATTAGGATCCCATAATTCCCTTGTTCCGATATCACAATTTTCTTTTGAATTTACATAGCTTAAACGATTTGTTAAAATCATTTAAACTGGGGAGATCACGTTAGCAACCATGGATTACCTCACCTGAGAGACTCCCGTAAATTCAAAAGGACATGTTATGAAGTTATAATATTTTTATTTTAATTTTAAAAATGTTGTTTAATTTAAAAAAGTTGATTGATTTTGGAAAAGTTGTCAGGTTTGTTTCAAATTTTGTCAAGCAAAGTAAACACACAGGTCAGAAAGTGTTGTAAAGAGAATAAAATTTTCATTACAAAATGTAAATGCATAACTGTCATCTTCTCACTGCTCCCACAGAAATGTTAGAACTTGCAACATGTATAACTTTGCAGAAAATTTAAATAAATTGCAAGGGTAGACAGACTAGATGAAAGTGTAGAAACCAAACCCTAAGTCATAACTTGGTGAGTCCCTAAAGGTTTTAGTGGATGATTTTTTGGAACAACAGATAATAACTCCAATTGTCCTTCAAAACATCCAAAAGGTCATTAAAGCAATTGGGGAATAATCCCTAACAACCTTTATATCCTTTTGAAATGTTTCGAGTTCATTTGAACATATTATATTGTTCAATTGATCATTCCAAATCTTAAATTTAGTTTCAATGAATTAATACACCTTATGTTCAGTAAACCTAATATTTTGATTATCCTAAGAATGGGGTACTCGATTAATTAGTTGATATTTTACTTAAGAGAAATGCAAGAAGATGCCCCTAAGGTAAGCGTAAGTCATTAAAGATTTTGTACCCACCATTACAGTTAAACTTGTAGTGTAAAGGTGTTAATTATCAGTTATATTATTTTTTCTAAGTTTCATTAAATAAGTTTAAATATCAAGCCTAGCTCACTACTAAGCCCTTAATACTTTTCAAGGGTAAATTTGCAATTTTCAAAATATTAATTTAAGTGGAATATATTTTTATCAATAGATCATGTTATCATCTAATCACCAATTATGGGCTTAAAATAAGTGAATTAGTATCTTCCTAACATAAGCCCATCACTTTAGAATCACTTGATTTTAATTGATTTCAAAATCAAGATAATTTATGAAACTACAATTTTACCCTTATCATAAAAAGGTGGCAAACTGATTTCTACCTTTTAACCCATTATGTTTTAAACATTCAAAAAAGTTCATTAGGATCAAAATTACTCAATTTTCCCTTTATTGAATCCTAAATTTTGATTAAGACATCCAAATCTAAAATTTCTATTTTGCCCCTGCGGCTCTCCACTCCATAACTTATCTATAGCTCAAATGACTTTGAAAATTTTAAAGTAACCCACTCATGGGTCAATTAAAATATTAGAGGAGAAAATGTGTCTTTTTTCAAATTTTAATTTAATTTAAATAATTATTTTAACTTAGAAAATAGGATTTCCAATATTAATTTTTTCAACTAATCAAAGTAAATTTTTTGTTCATGGGAAAATTATTTGAGGTTCACCTAGCTCAAAGGACCACTAAGATAAAATTTTATAATTTTTCAAGTTTTATTTTAATTATTGAAATTATTTATTGATTTTAATGATTTAGTTAAATAAAAAATATATTTTAATTACAAAAATTTCTATTTACATTTTCTTATTAAATTTCCCTAAGTCCAAAGTACTCATATGAACAAACTTTTAATTTTTGTGAAATTTAATTTATTAACTAGAGAAATCACGTTTTTAACCTTTAAAAAATCATATTTAACTTAGAAAAATTAGGAAAAATATTTTAAGGAGTCTAGAGTGATCAAGAAACAATTAAGAACATTTGATACGTTCACATATCTTTGAAAATTTAATTATTTTTAATTATTTTTTAATTTAGTAATAGCTCAAAAATTAACTATATACATAAAAATAATTTTTATCTTTCCTAAGTGCCCCTAATCACAAGAAACTCAGAAAACCACTTTTCATTATTTTCCTAATTATATTTAATTTAATATAATTATTTTGTTGCTAAAAACGCCATTTTAATTAAAAAATCAACTTTAGTGCTTAAATTTAATCAAAATTTAAAATTTTAATTGTGAGATAAAAGAAGTATTATTTACAGTGTGGAATATTTTTTGCTAATTTCTTATCATTATTTAATTTTTTTCAATTTTTATAAACTTTTGGGGTTTAATTAACTGTAAAAATTTATAAAAATATTCAAACTTAATTTAAAATTTTCATAGGATTCTCTAACCATGAGGAACCTAACAAAAAAGTCCCATAATTTTACGATTTATATTTTAATTAACATAAATATTTTAAGCAAAATAGCCATCCAAACTTGAAAATTAGGGTTACAAGTGTAGAGATGCTCTATGACTTTGAAAAAATCACAAACTCCTAAAAGTTCAAACCATGGTGATTAGTATTTAACTAATTAACTTTAAAAGACTTCAGAAAGTATTTAATTAATTAAAAATCAAAGACACATCAAATAATTTTTATTTTTATTAAAAATTGTTCTCCTTTTTTCATTGAGTAAAAATGTATTTTAGTTTATATTTATGATTTTAATTTGCAAAGATATCAATTTTTTAAGTTTTGGAATTAAAATAAATAAAAAATCTTTAATTTCTAATTTAACCAGCCAGCTGTCGCGTCAACCTTGTACGCGCCGAGCTTTCCACTTGTTGCTTAGCCATTTGACGTTGCTATTCACCTCAGCACCTCGTTAGCCCATGGTTCTCACCTCAACTTCTTGTCACGTGCAATCCTAGACGTCCAACCAATACACATAAAAATGGATGACATTCAATCATCGTCCCTGATCAGACTAACCCAATAACTTTTCAATTTCAAACCCTAAAATATCTTCCTAGACTCAACCAAATCTCTTTGGGTTTGTTCCTACACCTTCATCTAGTCATGACGACCACATCTATATGGATACATGCTTATGAAATCAAACTTTTCTTTACAAAGGCCTAAACCAAGCCAAAAATTAGGGATTGAGTTCTATATATGAGTCTGAGAAGGGAGTCCTCAATTAGATGCTTGTAGAAGCTTTAGTAGGGTCCAACAAACCTCCACAAAGAGTCACCTTGCTATGTTGTAAGGTCTAGGTAGGAGTTCGACCAACAGGTGGTGGGTCCTTTGTCTAAGAGCGAGTTAGAGGCCTAAACAGAGAGGGATTTTTATGGGGAACCTCTTCTTTTGGTCTGAGGAAGCTTTTGGAAGGTTTAATTTGAAGCTTTATTGAGTTTTGTGGAGGGACAAAAAATTTTCCTAGATTTCTAGCGCAAAATTGGGCTTTAGCAGTGGAAATGAAGGGCTGATGACTGTGGGGTTGACCTTAGGAAAGCTTGAAAAGGCTCTAGAAAGATTTTGGCAGAATCTCCCCAAGGATTTGCATGATCTCCCACTTTGTTCATGGGAGGTGGAGTTTAAATAGACAAGGCTATGGTGGCCACCAGGGCTAGCCAAGGGGTGGAATCATTTGGTTAGGTGGAGGGTTGAGTGGCACCAATGACCAATGGGCTCATGATCTTTTGGGTATTTTGAAGGGCGAATTGAACTTGTTATATTTTGTTCTAAAATTATCCACCAAGATCTTCTGAGATTCGATAAAGTCATAACTTGGGGTATGGTAGCTATACCTTCATTTAGTTCTACAGATTAAATTCCCTTCAAAATTATATACATGTCTTGCAAGTACTAACCTTTCAAATGGAGGAACGAGAAGAATCGACAGGTACACTTTTAAATTATTGTATTTACCTTTACGTACTTCTTACTTCAAACTTGCATGTTAAGCAACGATGTCACCCTGCATGAAAACTAAAACTGCTAGGATAGCCACAAAACCAAAACCAAAACCAAAATTTTAAAAATCAAATATGATAAAATTCACTGCCAAAACATTCAAAATATAAAACAACTCAAAATTTAATCACAAACATCACAAAAAAAATTGCAACTACTATCGGATGATTGGGAATTCCTCAAAGGAGGTAACCTATGGTTTCTAATGAGATTTCCCATAGTCTATATGAAAGTATGGAACTAAATAAGTTGAGTTTTGTAAATTCAATTGGGCTAAGTGAATCTGAAAGAAAATAGTGATACCGGAACGAGAAAATTTTAGAATCCTAACCGATGTCGCTATAATCAACTTTAATATGCCCTATAATATTTAAATAATCATGACCCTTAGTAACATTTGATTTGACATCATGACTTGACACATTAGAAAACTTAAACTAGCCACGACGAGGAGCTTGGAGCTAGCATTGTAGGCAGCACAACTGATCCCGTACTTAATGCTTATGCGCAATATAACAATATTTCTGATGGCACTTTTCAATTATATTTTGTTATTTTCCAACAAAACCAAAAACTTGATCCTAAATAAAAAAAAGAATTTAACTTTTTAATTTATATATATTTATATTAGGATACTACACAAGTATACGTATCATTATCAAGTCATATAAGACTTTTTGATTAAGACCTAAATATCAAACCCACAGGGAAGATTATGCAATATGCACTTTTTAGAGAGTTTTTCTAATTTTAAAAGATAATTATTTAAACTAAAAATGATTTTTGTAGGAATTTAAATTTTAAATATTTTTGGTATTTTTTATTTTTTAACGAAATAGTAACAACTTAAAAAGATAACTAAAGTTTTTGTAGAAGAAACATACTTAATGTAAAAGAAAAGCACTTGATATGAAAATATCTTTTTACTTATCATGAATCAATAATAAGTATAAGAATTTTGTTGTGGAAGTATGCAAATTGTGTTGTGCCAAATAGGAACAATAGTATTTATTACCCTTAATAGAGATGTTATAAAGAACATTGGCTAATTTAAAGTTTGAATAGTTCTAAAGAACAAATAGGTAGGGAAGATACTAGCTCTCACTCTTGAGTTCCCTCGACTCCCTCTACCTGTGGACTAACATTCTTGTATCAGAACCTAAAATAATAAACCAAGTTATGGGCTTTAACCTGTCACTTTAAAGTTCTCTAACTCTACACCCATCAATGAATATGTCCTTATTTATTTGCACTCAATCATATGAACTACATTCTCATACATACAATCTCAGGTGATTCTTTCTAATTGTTGACTGAGACAATACTAGCCCGATTCTTACATGTTCTCATAACCAGTGCTTATTCTGGTTGAATCCCGGTTTTTACATGTTCTCACAACAAATTTTAGCATCCAACAAATTTTAACATCTAGATTGGCTAAATCAAGAAGTAAATTAAGTACATATTTTAAATCATCACAACTTCTTCCATCATTAAAGATGAATACTCTCCAAAACTTCCATCCAAAACTTAGTTACTTATAATTTTAAGAAGAAAGATAAAGAAAACTACTCAAAATCCATGGATGAAAATAAACCACACTTTAGTTTAAAAGAAGAAATCATTATCAAATCAACAACAAGTCTCGATTAAAACCAAAAGTAGTCTAAAACAAAAAGATAAAAACTTATCTCAAGTCCTCCACCAAACTCTTGAAGTTCTTTTGAATATATTCTCTCTTACAATCACTCAAAACAAAATTACAAAAAGGATAATGTAAATAAAACATGATTCCTGAAAATCTCTACGAACTCACTACCCAGAGAAAAACTTTCAAAACTTGCCATTATTTTCAGGACTCTTTTCTAAGTCCTCACTTCTTTCTTTTATAGTTTTCCAAGAGGTGCCTTGGGATCTCTTCAAAATGTAACTTGATTCGATGTAATTGCCCAAGAGACACATCCTTTATTGATAATTTTCGTCCATGGTGGTTACAACCACCTATTAAGCCAATGCGTGCCTCAAAAATCTCTTTGAAATTCGTGAACACCGATTTTACTCATCTAGTAACTGCCACTGACACTTAAGCGCGGGGTATCGGTGCTTAGGCACGGCCTTTTTTGTTTAATCGACGCTTAGGCGCCAAAACTCTTTTGCATAATTTTTCATCTTTTTGCTCCAAATTTGATCATTTTTCACTCCTTTAAGCATTTTTTTACTTGTTACTTGTATCTGTAAGAAAAACATAAAAATATCTTCCATTAAAGCGCAATATCTAAAAAATAGGTATAAAAATGTGTCTAAAAATACTATATATTTTTTGTGTATCAAAATCCCCCAAAGTTAAAATGTCTCTTTTTTTTCAAGTGACACTTCAATCTTTGAAAACCAAATATGTACGATATGTATATGAGTTTCTTTAGGAGTTACTAAAATTTAGATTTAGAAATATAGTAGTTCAACTTAGAAAAAATAATTAGTAAATGAGACCAACTTAAAATTTGATAATTTTTAATGTTAAGAACTATGAAAATATGAGTTTCTATCTAATTCAGAAATATTGTAAGTTCTCTAAATTTAGATTTTAGTTCTTTTGTTTTATCTATTTAAAAATTTTTATTAAAAATAATTTTACTTACTATATTATATTTATGAGCTTAAGATTTTATCAAGTCTTATATTTTAAAAAGATCAAATGTAGAACCAATTTTTGATTAGGCACTAGTCCTCAAGCTTCTCCTCCCTTACATTTCTTTTCTTTTGTTTTCTTTTTGTTTTCTTTTTTCTTTTTTTTCTTTTTCATTTTATTTTTCAGACAAAGATTACTATATCTGGATAGGCCTTTAATGATTTTGAATTCCACTTCTTCTTTCCTATTGTAAAGTCTTGATATAAAACTTTTACTTATAAATATAATAATAGTTTTGAAAATCATTTTAATAAAAGAAATTTAAGTACTAAAAATCAAAGTCTAAATTATCTAAATTTTTCAAAAATACAATTTTTCTTACTAAAGATAGT
>NW_018251234.1:274700-280030 GCF_001263595.1 Phalaenopsis equestris | reverse complement strand
TAATAACTAAATTTTCTTACTCATTTCTAAAATCAAATTTTACTTCCCT
The DNA here is from genome assembly GCF_001263595.1 of Phalaenopsis equestris. Lineage (NCBI taxonomy): Eukaryota > Viridiplantae > Streptophyta > Magnoliopsida > Asparagales > Orchidaceae > Phalaenopsis > Phalaenopsis equestris. The sequence goes on along the minus strand of NW_018251234.1, from coordinate 279,981 downwards.
AATATAACTATTTTTCTTTTAAAATTCAAATTTTTAAAATTCAAATTCATTTGTACTTCATTTGAGAACAAATAAAATTCAAGTTTTGAAAATGTTTTCATCAAAGTTAAATTTTTAACAGATTAAACAGTTTAGCTTTAGATAATTATATAGGCAAGAATGAAAATTGAAATAACGTGCTAACAGGAATTTTTACATCCTAATTATACAAGTATAAAAATAAAGACAGGAGTAAAATTAAATTTTTGATCAAATTTTCTATATTTTATTTTACTTTAACATGTAGAATTCAAATAGACTTTTAAACAGTGGGTATAAACATAAAGGCAAACATACACAACACTGACATCACAATCTTAACATAAAGACAAACTTGCAAACATGATAAAAGAAAAATAAAGGGTAGTAGTTTTTGAATTTCAAGTTTAAGATCTAAGCTAGCAAAAATTTCTACTTTATAACAGATATGAAATTAGGTTAAGTTCTAAACTAACTAAATCACAGTACTAAACACAAAACAACAGTTACTACCCTAAAATTTTAAAAACGAAATACTATCTAACACAACAATCACAACAACAATAGAACATAAAAATTCAAAACACAACATAAAACATAGTTCAAAACAACACAGATGCTAATGTAGCAGGCTCAGACCACTTAGTTCATATCATATTACAATCATAAAATGAATCTTTAACCATAATATAAATCCTCTACTCTTCATCCTCAGAATCAAAATCACCATTGTAGCATTTTTTTGCAGGCTCATAATCAGGATATCAAGGAAATGGAGGAAATTACACTCCTGGTTCACGTTTAATCAGACTTTCCAAAGATGAGTGGAATTTCTCTTCATAATCAATTTTCCTTCTATTATAACTATTAGTATGATATGCAAAATGCTCTAAATTTTGTACCTTATCAGCAGTAAAATTGATATTATCCATCATCTTCTGTAATAACTCATTCTGAGTCATAGTAGAATCACCTCCAAATGTAGAAGCACGTGAAGTAGATGGTCTAGATGAAGAAGCAACAGAGGTTGATGCAATAGACGTCTCTAATCCATAGCTCCTGGAAAATCCTCCTCTTCAGCCAAAAAATGAATGCTCATAATAAGTCTTCACATTCACTTTTGTAATGGGCTTCAAAGGTAACATAAATTCCTCCTAACTATCATACTTTACTCCAGCCTGCTCGCATAAAGATAATGTCAAGGAAGCAAATCCCACACCTACAGTAGTAGCAACAGTGGTTGAACTGATGATAGTGTGATAGATCAAAGCCCCTATGTTGATGGGCTTTCCCTTCTGAATACAGTAATTCAACGTCGCTCTCTCTCTGGTCACTTCACTGAGATGATTGGTCGGAAGCAGATGAGCAAAAATGAAATAGTGTCAGGCCTTTGAAGGTGCACATAACTTTGAAGTTGGGAAATTTACTCTCCTCTCATTGGTAATCTTCCAAATTCCTCTCCCAATAGTCAAGTATAAAATAATCTCGTCTAACTCCGCTTCAGTAGGACTATAGTTTGCATAAGAACACAAAGTCTCCAGTGGTAATTGGTAAATTGGTAAAACAAGGTTATTAGTTATTGCCGCGATCGTCCTCAACCTCTGGGAGATTTGCATAAAACTCCCTTACAACAGAAATTATAGCAACAACATAATTGTTCCCACTGTCAGCGGACTATCGGGTCTTCCACTTCTCCACCTGGACTCTTAAAACATCGCTCCTGAATCAATTTTTATGATTGTAGAGCATCACTATATCGATCCTGAGCTTTTGAACTGAAAACTTTGCTCAAATCAAAAGGGCTCTTTCCTCTGCTCCTTTTCATTCTTGGTGCCATTTTACAAATTTGATAAATTCCAAAAATAACTTTAAAAATCAAGTTTAAATCACTAAACTAAACTTCCAAAAGCACTAACTAAACATCCCAAGCAATTTCCATAGATTTTTCTTCACTTTTCAATATGAATAGTAAATTTTCGAAATCTTCCAAATGTGCTTTAAATATATGATGAAAATTAAAATTTGTTGCATAGATCTAAAATTTTTGCATAGAAGTAAAGCTCTTACCTCAAGGAACATGGATCTAGCAAGTCTCACTTGATTCCACCAATAAATCTCCAAATTTCACTTGCCCTAGCCCTCAAAATTGTGAACTCGAGTTGGGGAAGACGATAGGAGGCGTTAAAAATGGTATTTTCAGACAAAAAATTCACTTTTAACCGTTTACAAACCAGTTTTCGTGAACCGGCTCTTAAGCGCGGGTAAGTGGCGCTTAGGTGTCTGCCTCTTGGGTTGGCTCGCGCTTAAGCGCGAGATGAGGCGTTTAGACGCCAGTGCACAATTTTGAAATTTTTAGTTTTAAGTAAAATGTACTATTAGCCTAAGTAAACCACCCCTAAATGACCACCCCTAAATGGTCTAAGTAAACCACCCCTAAATGGTCTCATAGCACTCAAATGACTATTTTTACTTCCTATAACTCTCTTCTCTCTCAAAATTCTCCATAATATTAAATTCAATTCGAGGCAAAAAATAACACAAATTTTCACACAAAACAGACTTATATTAATTCACAAACAAAGACAAACACATTTAACACTTAGTTCTCTCTCCAAATAGTCTTGGATGAGAAAATTTTCCTAAGTACAAAACACTTAACACACATTTACAATTAAATAAATAAGTGACACAAACACTAAACACAAGACATAAACACTAACACACTTAAAAACATGACTCCAAACACACAATTCCTAACACTTAAATTAATGCCACTCTTCATTAGAAGGAACAAATTCTTGTCTCTTAGTAGTCTCTCCAGGAATATAGAGTTAATAAAATGGACGGTGGTGACGAGCTCTAATACTATCATCTTTGATCCACTTTTGCATAAAGAACATCGCCTTATCCGCTTCCTCTACATAATTGGTATGGCTGAATTGAATCTTAAGTTGCCACCCAATATGTTCTAGATGAACATGCAATTTAAGCACCTTAGTCTCTAATACAGATATAGTATTCTCCATATGGTTGATCTTCTCCGATATTCCTTCAATACTAACGACTAAGAAACCATTATACATCTCCTTTGCACTTTGACTAATGAACTACTTCCTCATGGCTTCTTCTTTCTTCTTCAAATCCATCTCCCATGAAGACATTTTCTCTAAATCTCTCTCTTTTTTAGAATTTTAGGGCTAAAAATAATACGGGGTGAAATTCCTTTACAAACCCATTCTATTTATAGGCCTAATTCACCCTCATAACTGTTAGGCATGACTAGAAACTGCCAAGACTCATTTATTCCAACTAAATTGCAGTTACACCTTCTAGAAATCAAAATTTGCACATGTGATTAAAATGTCGTGCTTAAGCACCGAATTTGGGGCTTAAGCACCAGTGCATTAACGTCCAAATTCTCATTCTAGCATGTTTAGGTCACTAAATAAAGTCTAAAAATCATTACTAGCACATAATCAACTTAAAAATACTACCCCAAATTTCTTAATTAGACTCAAAACAACAATCAAAGCAAAAAAACATTGACAACTATGGGTTGCCTCCCACAAAGCGCTTGGTTTTACGTCGTGAGCCTGACGTAACCAGTGCTCATTCTGGTTGACCCAACATCATTTCATCACTATATTTATGTTGATCCCCTATATAATAAGTTTTTATTCTATGTCCTTTCACTTTAAAAAATTTTCTCAGAATTAGAATCTTTAATATCCACAGCTCCGTAAGGATAAACTTTTATCACAACAAATGGGCCCATCCACCTGGACTTAAGTTTGTCTGGAAATAATCTTAACCTTGCATTATATAACAAAACTTGTTGCCCTGGCTGAAAATTTTTAGTAAGAATCTTTCGATCATGCCACATTTTCATCTTTTCTTTATAAATCTTAGCACTCTCATAAGATTCATTCCTTATCTCTTCAAGCTCACTTAATTGTAACAATCTTTTCTCACGAGCATCTTTTAAATTATAATTGAACTCGTTAGTAGCCCAATATGTTTTATGCTCAAGTTCAACTGGTAAGTGAAAAGCTTTCCCAAATATTAGCCTATATGGGGACATTCCTATAGGAGTTCTATATGTAGTCCTATAAGCCCACAAAGCATAGTCAAGTTTGACTGACCAATCCATTTTGGATTCACAAATTTTTCCATAATTCTTTTAATTTCCGTATTAGATAATTCAGCCAAGCCACTTGTTTGAGGATGATAAGTAATAACTTCTCCATAATGGCATTTCTGAAATGACTTCCACCATCAGTAATGATAACTCTTGGCATCCCAAATCTACAAAATATGTTCGTTTTCAAAAATTTTGTAACACTTTGAGCATCACATCGAGGTAAAACAATAGCTTCTATCCATTTGGATACAGAGTCCACTGCTAACAGAATATATAAATTTTTGAAAGATGGTATAAATGGTCTCATGAATTCTAATCCCCAAAAATCAAATAATTCAGCTTCTAGCATATAATTGAGGGGCATCTCATTTCTTCTAGAAATATTGACTACTATTTAACATCTATCACAAGTTTTGATATAAGCACTAACATCTCTAAAAATTGTAGGCCAATAAAGTCATGGCTGTAGAATTTTGTATGCAGTCTTATCAACACCAAAATTTCCCCCAAAATCAAAATTATGACATTTTTGGATAATTTCATAATTTTCTTCTAATGGTGCACATCTTCGAATGATCAGATCCTTTCCTTGTTTATATAAATATGGGTCATCCCAAAAATAAGTCTTAGCTTTAGAAATAAATTTCCTCATTTGTTGGTATGTCATTCCATAGGGTTTATGATCACTAACAATATAGTTCACAATGTCGACAAACCACAGAACACGCCACTCATTTACACTGAAAAATTTTTCATGTGGAAAATATTCATTAATTTCTTTTTCAAAACAGAGTGGTTTTTCTAATTCAAGCCTGGACAAATGATAAAAAAATTGGTTTTCAGTTCCCTTCCTATCTACTATTTCAAAATCAAATTCTTGTAAAAGAAGAATCCATCTTATAAGTCTCGGTTTAGTATCTTTTTTTTTTTTCATTTAGTACTTAATAGCAGAATGATCTGTATGCACTATACAATGAGTTCCAAACCAATATGATCTAAATTTATCAAAGGCATATACTATTGCTAATAACTCTTTTTCAGTTTAATAGTTTCATTAAGAGTTTTACTGCTGACATAGTAAATAACTTTGAAAATTTTATCATATCTTTGTCCTAAAATAGC